>NC_070593.1:4744708-5007208 GCF_027409825.1 Scomber japonicus
GCCTCTGATTGGCTGACCCTGAGTACTAAAAACAACATTTCTATTAATCACTGAAGATGTTTTTTCCTTCTGTACAATAATAATAATAAACAACAAACAATAAAATCATAAAATCACTGATATGGTTTTGGACTAAAAACAGAAATGAAGGAAAGGAAGGAAAGGAGGAAGGAAGGAAGGAAGGAAGGAAGGAAGGAAGGAAGGAAGGAAGGAAGGAAGGAAGGAAGGAAAGGAGGGAAAGGAGGGAGGGAGGGAGGGAGGGAGGGAGGGAGGGAGGAAGGAAGTAAGGAAAGGAGGAAGGAAGGAAGGAAAGGAGGAAGGAAGGAAGGAAGGAAAGGAAGGACGAAGGAAGGAAAGGAGGAAGGAAGGAAGAGAGGGAGGGAGGAGGGAAGGAACGAAGGGAGGGAGGGAGGACAGGAGGAAGGAAGGAAAGGAGGGAGGAAGGAAGGACAGGTGGACGGAAGGAAAGGAGGAAGGAAGGAAGGAAGGAAGGAAGGAAGGAAGGAAGGAAGGAGGGAGGGAGGAGGGAAGGAAGGAAGGGAGGAAGAAAACGTTGCTGGACTTGTATTTAACATTTTTTAAACCAGGTAGAAGCCGACACACAGTGGAATAGTAACTGGGACACTTCTGAGTGCGTTATTGTGCTTATAACAAGGCCACTTACAGCTCCGGAGGGGAAGGAAATATAAAAAATAAAAAAAATTGAATAAATTTGCTTGTTTTTTTACTGTAGCTAGTTTGATTCACCACAGCGAGTTAAGAGGTAGAGGCTAGAAGTATCGTTGCTATGGTTACCTGCAGGTTAATAAACCACCTTTTTTAAAAGCACTTATTAATAACAGTAGGTAAGCTGTTAACTAAAACTCTTAACTAAAGCTCAGGCTCTCATACATGTAAGGCAGAGGTGTCAAACTAATTTTCATTCAAGGGCCACATACCGGATGGAAGGAAGGAAGGAAGGAAGGAAGGAAGGAAGGAAGGAAGGAAGGAAGGAAGGAAGGAAGGAAGGGAGGAAGGATGGACAGACAGACAGAAGGAAGGAAAGACAAATAGAAGGAAAGGAGGAAGGAAGGACAGATGGAAGGAAAAAAGGAAGGTAAGGAGGAAGGACAGATGGAAGAAAGGAAGGAAGGAAGGAAGGAAGGAAAGAAGGAAGGAAAAGAACACAGGAAGGAAAGTGGGCCGGATTGCACCCCTAGATGGGCCGGTTCTGGCCCGCCGGCCGCATTTTTGACGCCCCTAATTTAAGGCAATGAGAAACCTGGTGAGGTCATGAGGTCAAAAAAAGTGATCACCTTTTAACTTAAAAAAAAAGCTTTATGAAAACAGCAAAATGCTAAATTTACAGTAATGACTTCAACAATCTGCGTGTCTTTCTTACCTTTTTCAGAATATAAAACCAGTGGGGGGAAATAATTCAACATCCTGACCGAATGCATGCTGCCGATATGCATATTATTCATAATTACACAACAACCAGTTTATCATTCAGCTCCGGTCCACGGTGGTTCAGTGAAGAGCGCCTCTTCATTTGTTTGGGAATAATGTTCCACTCAAACATGCCGCACAGCACCGGGTTACTCTAGTAACCTTTTCTATGAATAGTAAATGTCACTGTAATCAATTTTAGATAGGGCGGCTCTGCAGGTGGAGCTTGCAGCGGTTAGGGAGGAGGAAGAGAGGAAAAGAGGAAAAGAGGTTGTTAGCTGCTGCTGGCTTGAGTGCGCCTCCGCCTACTGTACACCAGATGTGTTTTATAAAAGCTCTGTCAGGTAAATAGCTTCCTTTCCCCCTCCTTTCCTTCCTTCCTCCCTCCCTCCTTTCCTTCCTTCTTCCCTTCCTCCCTCCTTTCCTTTCTTCTTCCCTTCCTTCCTTCTTCCCTTCCTTTCCTTCCCTCCTCCTCCCTTCCTTTCTGGCTTGAGTGCGCCTCCGCCTACTGTACACCAGATGTGTTTTATAAAAGCTCTGTGAGGTAAACAGCTCTGAGCCGAGCCGACTATTAATTGATTCCATTAAATACTTTCAATTGCCAAAATATTCGCCTCAAAAATGTTCAAATTGAATATTGTCCGTGCCGTGTCACCTATATTTGACAAAATATACCTCAAAAGTGTCAGCTTCCCTCTTAAAATAACAGACATGTAGTTACAGTTCACACAAATCACACCTATTAAATAAAAGATTAGTCAATATACGGATCTTAGTTAGAGTCCTTTAACCCTCCTGTTAGGGTTAGGGTTAGGGAGTCAAGGAGGGAGGAAGGAAGAAGGAAGGAAAGGAGGGAGGAAGGGAGGGAGGGAGGAAGGAAGGAAGGAAAGGAGGGAGGAAGGGAGGGAGGAAGAAGGAAGGAAAGGAGGGAGGGAGGAAATAAAGGAAGGAGAGAGGGAGGAAGGAAGGGAGAAAGGAAAGAGGGAAGGAAAGGAGGGAGGAAGGAAAGAAGGAAAGGAGGATGGAGGAAAGCAGGAGGAGGGAAGGAAAGAGAGAAGGAATGAGGGAAGGAAGGAAGGATGGAGGAAAGAAGGAAGGGAGGATGGAGGAAAGCAGGAAAGAAAAAAGGAAGGAAGGAAAGAGGGAAGGAATGAGGGAAGGACAGGAAGGGAGGAAGCAAGGAAGGAAGGAATGACAGAAAGGAAGGAAAGGAGGGAGGAAAAAAGGAGAAAGTCAGGGAGGAGTCAAGAAGGAGGGAAGGAAAGAAGGAAGGAAAGAAGGAACAGTCAAAACAGACAGGGTCAATTTGACCCGGCAGGACGACACTAAGATTAATGTGCAGCAAATGCAAACATACGATAGGCCGGGTGTAGTTTGAATGGAAACTAATGAGGAAAAGTAAAGAGTTATATTTTAGTATCATTTTGTTCCATAATCCTGAATAAAAAGATTAAAATGAGCCTCTGGATGTTGCCCTGCTGGCTCGGTGGATGACGCTGGCTCATATCAGCGATGGCTCAGGAGTCAAATCCAGCTCACGAAATATCTCCTCTTTACTTTCTGTGTCTAATAATACAGCAATACCTTACCCCGGCAATTTCACTTGAATGGCAAACACACGACTGCAGACAATAGGGTGGTGGGGGGTGGGGTAGGAGGGGGGCGGGGGGCAATCAAGAAAAAGACTGTATTATTTTCCCTTCTGGGAGTCACAGCACGGCAACACAACAAAAACAAACTGCAGATGGAGCGCGTCTCTCGCTGCTCCGCATCACGCTGACCCAGATCATAGATTAACCCTCCTGTTGGCGTCGAGTCAAGGAAGGAAGGAAGGAAGGAAGGAAGGAAGGAAGGAAGGAAGGAGGGAGGGAGGAAGGGGAAGGAAGGAAAGGAAAGACAGAAGGGAGGAAGGATGAAGGAAGAAAAGGAGGGAGGAAGGAAAGGAAGGAAGGATGGAGGAAAGAAGGACAGAGGGAAGAAGGAGGAAGGAAGGGATGGGAGGAGGGAAGGTAGGAGGGAAGAAAAGTAGAGAGGAAGGAAGGGAGGAAAGGAAAGAAGGAAGGAAGGAAGGAAGGAGGAAGAAAAGGAGAGAGGAAGGAAGGGAGGAAGGAAAGGAAGGACGGAGGAAAGAAAGAAGGAAGGAAGGAAGGACGGAGGAAAGAAGGAAGGAAGGAGGGAAGGAGGGAGGGAGAAAGGAAAAGAGGAAGGTGGAAGGAAGGAAGGAATGAAGGATGGAGGAAAGAAGGAAGGAAGGAAGGAAGGAAGGGATGTTAAATTGAGAATAAAGTACATCCCGTACTCGTCCCGGGAGTAGCCCCGTGGCACTCAAAATTTCCCTGGAATCTTCTAGTTTACTTTTTAGTATTTGTGATTGTATCTAACTTTTGTATTTATGGTTGTTATTTCCATAAATACCAAAATCTATAAAATATCTATATGTGGAAACCTTTTACAGAGCTGCATGCTGCATATGATAATTATATATTTAGAAAGTAGAACTAAAAATGATTCATTACAAGATGATTAGTTAAAACATTTCAATTTCCATTTTGTGAATTTCAAATAAAAGAACAGTCATTTATTTCTTCATTGAAGTTTTCTTAAAAATGGAGTGAAAGTCTCGTCTCGATGTCATGAACCCAATATGGTGTCTGGTCTGGTGAGCTGAGTGTATCCCCCCCCCCCCCTCGTCCTTGGTTAAATGTAATCTCCCTCCTCTGTTGATTCTACCTATGAAACCTGCCGCAGTCATAAAGAGGAGACATTTACAAAGCTATTCTCTGGATGCTACTTGTCATTTTGCTGTGAGGTAAATACCACCTTATTGAAATTGAACTGCTCCTCATTTTGCTTCACGACCCACTCGGAGCCCCCTGGAGACGCACCCGGTCACGGAGAGCCTGGAGGCCTCTCAGGCTGAACAGACTCTCTTCATCTTTGGCCCGTCCACACGACACAGAGCTGATGACACTGCATGCATTATTTAACGTCTATCCAACTCCCATTGTCACAGCATTTTAATCTTCAACCTCTCATGACCCCTCCTGCGGGGCTGCTGCGTTCCCCTGGTGGCACTGAGAGGTGGAGAGCCGACAGGAAGTATCTCCCTCACGCTCGTATGAATCTCTCTGCCCAGAGGTGGTGCATGTTGTTTACCTGCAACGCTACACCTCTGACTATAGACTCCAAGAACATTGTAAGAATGCAAAATACTTGACCCTTACATACTGTTCAGGTCAAATTCGACCCATTTTGACAGCTGTAAAAACACCACAAATGACTTTTATTCTGAAATGTAGTGACTTGTTATATGTTCTTGATCAAATTATCGCCGTATCTATTGACCTGGCTTTTAGTTAAATGAATAGTTAATAGTTTTAATAAGATAGTAGTTATGAGGATTTCTTCTTTTTATGATGTAGCAGTGAAGACTGATGGCTCTAATGGTTAAACAATAAACCTCACAGCTCCATAAAGTTATAAAATACATTTAAATAAATTATTGCTATGTTATATTTACATGATATTGTTTGATAGTAGCTGTTTTTTCTCCAAAATTAAGTGGTGTAAAACCATAGACTGTATAAAAGAAATGGACGTAACATCTGTGACGTCACCCATTGGTTTGTGGACTGCTGCTCAGAAGCCAATAGTTTCGAATCTGGGCAGCGCCATCTTGAAAATTTCAGGTGCATGCTGGGAAAAATAAAAACACGGATTTTACTAATATAGGCATGAGGCGGAGCCATGGGCGGAGCGAGGAGGTTGCTATGGTTGCGAGGGCTGGATCTCGAGGACATGGGTCAACCTGTCAATCACGACGTAGCCACGCCCTAATGCATACCCTGCTTTATCGTCACATATAAAATCAGGGAGGCCAAAATGTCCCAAATGAACATCATACTGCATTGAAGAAGGCTTTAAACTAGCGATTGAGACCATAAACACATTTTGAAAACGTTTACTGAGGTTAGAAATCAAGTGAGAAGTTGGTGAATTCTCCATTGACTTGTATAGAGACGGTCGCCCCCTGGTGGCCTTTTGATAGAATGCAGTTCTAAGTTACTTCCGTGTTGTCCTCATTTCAGAGGACCGGAGCTCCCCGCCTGTGTAAAACCTAAAAAATACACTATCTCTGCTCTCTAACATGAATCAAGTTTTAATCACATTTATTGATCAGTCAGATCGACTATTGATGCTTTCTAAACACATCTGTGGTTCAAAACAGTATGTAAGGGTTAAAGCTTTTACCCCTTTGATTGCACAAATCTACAGTTTAGAGATTAGGCTTTGGCTTTGACTGACAACTGCAAGGAGAGGTGGCAGACGTAGTAATGTAATGTAGTGAAGCTTGAGACTCTGGTGGATGCTGGAGAACTGCTCTGGTTGCTGGCAGACAGTGTGCAAATGATCCTGAAGCTAAAGGAGATACTAGTTTAAGAATAGAATAGATACTTTTTGTCATTGCATTGATAAAACAATACAACGAAGCTTAGCTCAGAAGCATTGCATATAGCAGCAAAATTAAAATCACAAAGTGTCCTAAGAGGTAAGTTAAGAACAATGTGGTGATGAATGGTTGGAGATCCGGGTCGATATACAGCCGCTTGATGAGCTGATGAGGACCATTGAGTGATCAGGTGAGTATGACTGACTGGGAGCGGAAAGTGATTCAGGTGAACTGAAGCTGGAGCCAGAAACCAGAGAGTGGAGAAGGACGCGCCCACGCCAGCAGCCTGACACACATGACAACACAACAGAGACTGACAGGAGAAGAGAGGGAAACATTTGGAAAGTAGACGTGCATCCATCCATGACACAAACACAAAGGTCACTGGAGAATTGGTAAAACTCCACAATAAAGAGCAAGAGAGTCTTAACTTTACTTTGAGGCCTGAGGGCTATATGGATGTTTTGGAATCGCCGCCCACCTTTCTGCCCGCCAACACAGTCACGGAAACATTAATTCAGCTCTCTCCATCAATGCACAGCAACATACAGGAAATGGAACAACGAAACCCATCAATAGGAGACAACACATCAACGAGAAGTCAGGACAAGCTTACATCAGTCTGCACAGCGGCAAAACAAGAAGATCAGTCTTCAAGTTAAAGTTAATTTATTTGTCATTCCTACCCATATCTCAGTGGAACCAAACTGCTTTTCTCCGGACCAAAGTGCAGAAAAATTAGAATAAATCAACTACACGCACTTGACCTTCGTGTCGTCCTCCCGGGTCAAATTGACCGTGTTTTGACTGTTCCTTCTTTCTTCCCTTCCTTCCTTCCTCCCTTCCTTCTGTCCTTCCTTCCTCCTCCCTTCCTCTTTTCCTTTCTCGCTCCCTCCCCCCTTCCTTCCTTCTTTCCTCCCTCCTACCTTCCTTCCTTCCTTCCTTCCTCCATCCTCCCTTCTTTCCTTTCCCCCCTCCCTTCCTTCCTCCCTCCTTCTCTCTTTCTTTCCTCCCCCTACCTTCCTCCCTTCCTTTTTTCCTTCCTCCTCCCTTCCTCCTTACTTCCTTTTATCCTCCGTCCTTCCTTCCCTTCCTCCCTCCTTTCCTTCCTTCCATCCTCCCTCCTTTCCTTCTTCCTGCCTTCCATCCTTCTCCCTTCCCTCCTCCTGCCTTCCTTCCTTCTCCCTTCCTTTCTTCCTTCCATACTTGACTCGAGGACAACAGGAGGGTTAAGAAACACATAAGAACAATTAAAAGTCAGCAGTAGTAAAAAAAGATCAGTGCTAAATGAAATAATGAAATATAAATTCAGCACTTAAATCTCAATGAACTCCTCTGCATGTGATCCATCCCAAAACAGGGAGCAGCTCCCCAAACACAGTAACTGGGGACCGACTCCGGCTCTTTTCTGCGAGTGCAGGAGGTCAGAGGCAAAGACAGGAGGATTAACGCTAACATACATGTTTTTGATGGTGAAACCCACGCAGATATGAGAAGAACATGTGACCTCCACCCATCAAATGTCACTACTCCACAGTAAATGAAGTTTCCTCTACAGTAGATAGAATATTAAACTTATATGTGCAAAATAAGACAGGATACACAATATGTCAAGACAAAGCTAGAGGTTATCAGCCAAAAAGACAAATATCACAAGGAAGGAAGGAAGGAAGGAAGGAAAGAAGGAGGGAGGGAGGGAAGGAAAGAAGGAAGGTAGGAGGGAGGGAGGAAAGAAGGAAGGAAGGAAAGAAGGAGGGAGGGAGGGAGGAAAGAAGGGATGAAGGAAGGAGGGAAGGAAAGAAGGAAGGAGGGAGGGAGAGAGAAAGGAAAAGATGAGAGGAAAGAAGGAAGGTAATGGGGAGGAAATAAAGAGAGAAGGAGGGAGGAAGGAAGGAAGGAAAGAACCGCTATAAAGAGAACACATTATCTTATCTTTCTCTCTTCTGGCTTTCATCACTGCAAACTTCTTGATTTGTTCACTTCACTGTACACAAACTCTAATCGTGTTTCTAATCATGAAGTCCTCCTCCAAGTCCATGTCATGTTTTTGTTGTCCTATTTGATTTTTTTTTTTTACTTTGACAATGAAACTTTTGCTGCTGCATCTCCATATTCACACCACAGACTGTATGATTAAACCGATGTAATGACTTAACCTCTTAACGCACGCTGTTCCGCCTAAGGGACGGGTCGGAAGTTGGGAGGTTGCCACAAGTTCTTCTGAATGTTTTAAACACCAACCCTTACACATATATATTCATGCCGTACATTGTTAGAAAGCTTAGATTGCCCCGATTCATTCAAGACCACTCACGACTTACATGGTTGCTCACAGCCGTAATAGTATTAGCAATTAGCTCGGCTAGCCACTCAGCTAAAGTAAGAACAGCTCTAATGCTACATACCTTCAAAGTCTTCCCTTTATCCACAACGATCATCTTATGACTCAGGACTTTCTGTACAGCTCGCCAAGTATCCATTCTTGTGAAATATGAAATCCGTTTCCATAAAACCGAAATACTTTCCTCAAGATGTCAACATGTATTTAGTCCAACACGTAACGTAGTAACATAAGGAACAAACCATATACGGCCCGTTTACGTCATTTCCGGACCGACACGTCCATCTCAGAGTACACGTGACTAGATGTTTACGACCGTTAGCCTCTCCTGCTTCTGACGACACCACACACCAGCCAATCGGTGCTTCGAACTAGGCAGCACGTGCCTCCAAAGCCAATTAGGACATGTGACCGACGACAACGACAACATGGCTTTGATTGACAGCTGTGCCATCCAATGGAAATATTCGGTGAAATGACGTTGATAACCTTTTAGCCAATAGTCTGAGGTTCCCAACGGTGTATGACGTATGACGCTAAATCAAATTTGACCCAGTTTGCTTTGGATTTATTTAATTTATTTGTAAAGGGACCATGTACAATATTAAACATAAAAGTTTCCATTTGATGTATTATACCAGAATTACATCTGCAGGTTGACTGTTTATAAAGCATAAAGTGTAAATTATTACCCAAATCTGTGTTAGACTTTTTTAGCCATCTTCATCCCAACTTATTACCACAGGTTTTACCATAGACTATATATAAGAAATACACACATATACACATATACACATATTTTTGGAATTTTTTTAAATTTCATTTAAATTAAATGATAATTTTTTATTTAATGCCTGTTGTCCTCTTGGCTCAAAACCAACCAGAGGACAACAGGAGGGTTAAATGTCCACTGAGGAGCCGAAAACATCAGATCTGCTTGGAACAATTGAACCATAAAATCATGTTTTTCTAAATTATTTCTCTCAGTTTGTTTGTTCAACTATCTCTCTTTTAATTTCATCACTTGCTCCACCCTCTCCCTCTGAAATCATTTAATGGTCCTCACTGGAAAAATAGCTCCAACAGATGTTTGTCATGATTTGGATGGAAACCTAGCCACAGGCATAAGGGAGACACACACAGGTGAAGAGGTTTAAATAATGTAAAGAAATCCCAGTGCAACCATTGGATAACACCTGAGAGGAGCGGGAGTCCCAGAGCGATGACGACAGAGAACAATATCTGTCTGTCCTTCTGCTTTAATGTGTGCTGAAAGCTTCACGTCACGCTTCAGGTGTTTCATTTTGGGAAACCCACGAGCGAGAAGGAGGCGACTCATGCAGCTGATTCTTCCCAAAGCCATCTGGCAACGAGGTAACCCAGAGTTTCCCGAGGGAGCTGGGTGATGTAGAGCAGCGCTGTGTGACCCGCTGCTTTGGATGCTTCATCATTTATTTCCTGAGCTGCGGAGGAAACGGCTCTGTAAAGGATGTCTGTGTCTGAATAGATGCTGAAAAATGAAAGAAACAAGAATCCAGGCAGTAAGTGTGTCCAACATCAATAATGAACATTTAACTTTCAATGTATCTGATGACATCCTGACTAAATGTCTTGGTGTGATTTATTTCCTACCTCCTTTTTTTATTTCCTCCTCCCGGGTCAAATTGACCCCATCTCTTTTGACTGTTCCTTCCTTCCTTCCGTCCATCCGTCCTTCCTTCCTTCCTTCCTTCCTTCCTTCCTTCATCCCTTCCTTCTCTCCTTCCTTCCTTCCTCTTTTCCTCCATCCCTCCCTCCTTTCCTTCCTTCCTTGCTTCCTTCCTTCCTTCTCTCCTTCCTTCCTTCCTTCCTTCCTCCTTCCTTCCTTCTGTCCTTCCTTCCTTCTTTCCTTCCTTCCTTCCTTCCTCCCTCCCTTCCTCCTTCCTTCCTTCTGTCCTTCCTTCCTTCTTCCTTCCCTCTTTCCTTCCTTCCTTCCTTGACTCGAGGACAACAGGAGGGTTAATATCCTCACATCACTGAGCGTCTTACTTTAGAGAGATACATTTTTTTTTCAGCATCTAACTTCATGTCAAAGCTTTTCCCTCTTTTTTCTGTCGCAGTGTGAAGCCGCTCTTGATGTACACTAGTCTTCGGATACGAGACAATCAAAAGATCTTCGCCTACTGAAGTCTGAGGATTTCTAAATGAACAGTAAATGCTAGAAAAGCTACTATCAAACCTAGATTTTTGTCAAGATAATAGTACGTTTTGCCTGCCTGACTGGAAATGATGCTCTATTCTCCTCTGTAGTGAACTGCATGTCTCTGCTTGAACCAGTGAGTTATATGAGTTTTATTGGCTCCTTCTGCATATTTCTATTGTGTCCGTTATTGTTTTCTTTTCTTAATCTCAAAAACAAAAAAAAATCTGCATGTATTATTTTTCTTGTATTTTATTTTATTTATTTATTTTTCTTCATGTGCAATAAATAAATGGCCCTCAATCTCTATTAGCATAACATTTAGAGACTGACCTGTGAGTGAGATTTATTCATGACGTCGCCGACCCTAACCCTAACCCTACCAGGGCTTGTCCTGTCCCTCCCCGCCTTTGGCTGCTGCAGGCAATTTTAGGGGTGTTCATAATGATAAAGATCAAATCTCATGCACAGAGGGCATTAACCCTCCTGTTGTCCTCAAGTCAAGGAAGGAAGGGAGGGAGGAAGAAGGAAGGAAAGGAAGGAAAGGAGGGAGGGAGGAAGGAGTGATGGAAGGGAGGAAGAAGGAAGGAAAGGGGGAAGGAAGGGAGGAAGGAAGGGAGGTGGGAGGGAGGAAGAAAAGAAAGAAGGACAGAGGAAGGAAGGAAGGAAGGAAGGAAAGAAAGAAGGAGGAAGGGAAGAAGAAAAGAAAGAGAGAAGGAGGGAGGAAGGAAGGAAGGAAGGAAAGAATAAAGGAAGGAGGGAAGGAAAGAAGGAGTGAGGAAGGAAAAGAAGGAAGGAAAGAATTAAGGAGGGAAGGAAAGAAGTAGGGAGGAAGGAAGGACAGACACAAGGAAGGAAGGGAGGAAGGTGGAAGAGTGAAAACAGACTGAAAAAAGTCAGAGGTTTAGGATAACAGTATGAAAATGTTCTTCTGTGATGTCCCTATTTTCCATTAATGTATTAACATGTTTAAAATGCCCTACAGTATTCTGACTAAAGCTGTCAAAATCGTCTCTCTCTCTGTTGTAGCGGCTAATCAAGGATGCAGTTTACGTGGCTTCCTCTCATTCAGAGCGTCGTCTTAATTGAGGTAATGTCACAGAGTATTTCCGTCCGTGGCAGTGCAGTCTGTGCTCAGAGTATTTCCCTTCAAAAGAGACCGTTTTAGATTTAAATGCATGCACGCTTGTCACATTTGTTGACGTGAGCTCTGCCTCCGTTCGGCTCATTACTGCATGCGAGGGTCTCGTCCCTTCTGGTCTGAATTAATATCTGTCATCCACAACTGCTTCAGGACCAGAAGGTGCTCATTTTATCTGTTGGTGAAAGCAACGTGAGTCTCCCTGCAGCCTTTAATTTAAGAGATTATTTATCTTTTTAAAGGGTATTTCACTCAATTCTTCACCCTCCTGTTGTCCTCAGGTCTAGGAAGGAAGAAAGGGAAGGAAGGAAGGAAGGAAGGAAGGGAGGAAGGAAGGAAGAAGGAAGGAAAGGAGGGAGGAAGGAAGGAAGGAAGAAAGAAGGAAAGGAGGGAGGAGGGAAGAAAGAAGGAACAGTCAAAACAGACATGGGTCAATTTGACCCGGGAGAACGACACAAAGGTTAAACAAAAAAAAAGAAAGGAAGGAAGGAAGGAAAGAAGGAAGGAATGAGGAAGGAAGGACAGAAGGGAGGAAGGAAGGAAGAAGGAAGGAAAGGAGGGAGAGAGGGATGGAAGGAAGGAAGGAAAGGAGGGAGGAAGGAAGGAAGGAGGAAGGAAAGGAGGGAGGAAGGAAGGAAGAAGGAAGGAAAGGAGGGAGAGAGGGATGGAAGGAAAGGAGGGAGGAAAGAGGGAGGAAGGAAGGAAGACGGAAGAAAAGGAGTAAGGAGGGAGGAAGGAAGAAGGAAGGAAGGAAGGAAGGGAGGAAAGAAGGAACAGTCAAGGTGAGATGATACTGGGAACAACATACGAAAGCTCTGAACTTGAGAAATTTGATCAAAGTACAAAAAGTGAAACTCACTGAATGTCACAAAGTTGATTAAATCTCTTGTGTGTGCCTCTGAAGAGCGAACCAGTTTGAAGGAGAGCTTCTTTCATGACGTCCGTTGGGTTATTTTTACAGTCAACAGTTTCCTCCACTATGTTCGTCTCATCTCACCTTGAGCATCTAAAGAGCTTAAAGAGCTTTCATCTTTACTGTGGGAGCCTGTAACAGTGGCAAGAGACAATCTACACTGCAGGAAATTAACCCTTTCTTCTTTCTTTCCTTCCTTCCTTCCTTCCTTCCTTCCTTCCTTCGTCCTTCTCTCTTTGTTTCCTCCCCATTACCTTCCTTATTTCCTCCCTCCCTCTTTTCCTTTCTCTCTCCCTCCCCCCTACCTTCCTTCCTTCCTTTTTTCCTTTCCTCCCTCCTTTCCTTTCTTCTTTCTTCCTTCCTTCCTCCCTCCCTCCTTTCCTTTCCTACCTTCCTTCCTCCCTCCTTTCCATCCTTCCTTCCTTCTTCCTCCCTTCCTTCTTCCCTCCCTTGCGTCCTCCGTTCCTCCCTCCCTCCCTCCTTTCCTTCCTCCCTCCTTTCCATCCTTCCTTCCTCCCTCCCTTCCGTCCTTCTTCCTCCCTTCCTCCCTCCCTTCCTTCCTCCGTCCTTCCCTTCCTCCTTTCCTTCCTTGACTCGAGGACAACAGGAGGGTTAAATGAGGGTCATTAGCTTGATATCTTTGTTCCAAATAAACATAAAGACACAGATAATGGATATGAGGGTCATGTGACCTGTAATAACCCCCCGTGTCGGCTTATATTTCCTCCCCCGGTGGCGTCCATATGCTGGCAGAGCCGGCCAGGTGTGTTACGGAGCTCACAGCGTCACCTGAGGCCGCTCTCACAGCAGGCGGAGCGTGACTTTCACCCTGCAGTCATTCATAGAAATCTGCATCGGGAGTTTTAAATTATTCAGATTTGGTAGATTTTAAAAATATATATTCATCCTGGGGAGATTCACAGGACATATTATGGTTTCTTATTTGTCTTGTATGTCTCTACTTCAGCTCCTACTGTGTTTTTGGATTTAAGTGCACTGTTCAAGGGCATCTCGACCCCGGCTAAAAGAAGTAAAAAGCTTTATTCTCTGTCTCAGTTCTTTCCTCATCTTCTCCGGCAATCCGGCTTCTCTTTCTTTTTAAGCCTGCGGCTGATTTAGCAATCAGATTTCCCTGTTTCAATTTCTTTCCAGGTTGATTTCATTTAATATTTCAGGTATCTATGATGGGAGCTCCCTCAACCTTACGAACCAGCTTGTGCCTATCCTGATTTCACTTGTTTTTGGTCTGTGGCTGTTCTTCATGCTTTGGTCCCTTAATTCCAGAGCGTATAGTGAGATTTTAGACATTACTTTAAACAACAAAAGAGAGCGGGTCAGCCCTTTATGAACGTGTGTAATGTTGTAATTATAAAGCAAAGGAAACGATTAGTCATGATAAAGCCACAAGCTTCACATCATGTAACATAATTGTAACCATGACAACGAAGGTCCCCTTGTCACCAACTTGCATTCACACATATTTTGGCCACTTCCTTTCAACAGTGAACTCATAAAAAAACTGACATCATCACCTTTTAAGTTGATATATTGAACTTATTCCCACATCCCGCAGTTACTGATCAACATTATCATTCATTAAGTGTCTTGTTTCTGTCCACTTGCTGAATGTAAAGTCCAATATTCACTGTCTTTTAGCTCCAACTCCTGAGTGGAAATATCTGGCTCTTTAGCTGCTAAATGCTCCATTATATCTGTTTGCCTGTTTGGTGCTGAGCAGGTAGTGTATAGTGTCTTTTTACAGCTTTTTCTCTGATATCAGCTGCCTGCCGTGGCCCGAAAATGACACTATAAGAGCGCTGAGACTGAACCGAAACAATAAAGTTGCAGCCAGACAGCTAAACAATGAGCTGAAACTCACTATAAAGCTCCATAAAGCTGAGAGGAGCCTCTAATAATCCTCTGAAGGTTCATCACTATGAGACACATGCAAAACATCACAGTCATTTATTGTAATATTGTAAATATATATTATAGCCACTTTAAGCCACAATGTTTTACTAACCTGCCTCATTTTAACCGCCTAATTGAATTTAACCCTCCTGTCGTCCTGTCATCTTTTGACTGTTCCTTCTTTCCTTCCTTCCTCCTTCCCTCTCTCTTTGCTCCCTCCTTCTTCCATACTTCTTTCCTCACTTCCATCCTTCCTTCCTACTCCTTTCTTTCTTTCCTTCCTTCCTTCCTCTCTTCTTTCTTTCCTTCCTTCCTTCCTTCCTCTTTTCCTTCCTCCCTCCCTTCTTTCTCTCCCAAATTCCTTCCTCTTTTAGTCCTTACTCCTTTCCTTCCTTCCTCTTTTCCTCCTTTCCTTCCTCCCTCCCTTTCTTCCTCCCTTCTTTCCTCCCTCCCTCCTTACTCCTTTCCTTCCTCCCTTCCTTTTCGCCTTACTTCCTTCCTCTTTTCCTCCTTCCTTCCTTCCTCCTGTCCTTCCTTGACCTGAGGACAACAGGAGGGTTAAACGACTTTTTTCCTTTAGTCTTTATTTTTTAAAGGTTTTCCCAGTTTCATGTTGACTGACACAAGTAATCCTGACTGTAACTCCATCCAACACCTTTGGGATGAACACTGCCAGAACAAATTAACCAACATCAGCTTTGGACCTCGCTTGCACTCATGTGTCAGAACAGGAGCGAATCCCCAGAAGAGTGGAGGCGTTTATAGCTGCAAATTACAGTAATGCTCATGTTTCTGTAATGAAGTGTTCGACTGTCACATAGGGGCGATGCGTTCAGGCGTCCACATACTTATGGATATGTAGTGTAGATAAATGGAAATATTAGAGGGTTTGTTGTTAGCAGCAAAGTAAAAAAGTAATAATATAAAGATGAAAGCACTAAATAAGCCATGGAGGAAGTGCATCTGTATTGTTTTATTAAGGGGAGAGTGTGTGTGTGTGAGAGAGCTTCAGAGAGAGGGGGGGAGAGAGAGAGAGAGAGAGAGAGAGAGAGAGAGAGAGAGAGAGAGAGAGAGAGAGAGAGAGAGAGAGAGAGAGAGAGAGAGAGAGAGAGAGAGAGAGAGAGAGAGAGAGAGAGAGAGAGAGAGAGAGAGAGAGAGAGAGAGAGAGAGAGACTCTGACAGCCTGTCTCACAGCTGGGATACCCGGTCCTCAGGAATGGGGTGATCAAGCCACGGGGGCGCGGTTTATTTCGGGAACCACTGGGGAGGAAGCGCTTATTTTCGCCGCCATCCATTTCCAACCCCCCTTGCCCTGCCCCTCCCCATCACAACCCCCACTCATACCCCCCTCTAACCCCTCAGCCTCCCGCCGTCTGACAGCTCCCTCTGTTAATTTGCACAGCCTCAATTAGCTTTCAGCGGGGAGAATAAAGGAAGTGGTCAGACAAAATCCTTTTAAAGGGTCTATTCACTGCAGACAAGGGGAGTGTGTGGGGGGGATAAAAATACATCTGAGACTCAACGTACGTTTGATGTTTGCACCACGCAGCAGCGAGGCGGTTCAACCTCTAAACAGGGAACAGGTCTTTGAAAGCAGACCTGTGATGTCAAACGCCACTTTCAATGAATAAATGAAACATAGGACACAGGATGTATACATATATATATGACAAAAGAGCTGAGAGTTGGGGGGGGGGGTTTGTATCTCTCTTGCAGATAAGACGTTTAAGCTTTTTCAATGAAACAGATCTAACAGGTGAGTACAGGTGCAAAAGCCACAGTCCCTTGTTGATTTCACCTATTACATCTGTCTCAGTCAGGATGTTCGTTATCTGTGGCGTATAGGACGTGCCAATTGGAGTGAGACTCGACTCTGAGAAAGATGATGGAGTGAATAAACAAGGTGTTAAATTTCTTAAAAGCCTGAGATGTGTTTCTGTGGTTGAAACCAGGCGGGGAGTTCTGGTCCTCTGAAATGAGGCCAACGCGGAAGTAACTTAGAGCTGCATTCTATCAAAAGGCCACCAGGGGGCGACCGTCTCTATACAAGTCAATGGAGAATTCACCAACTTCTCACTTGATTTCTAACCTCAGTAAACGTTTTCAAAATGTGTTTATGGTCTCAATCGCTAGTTTAAAGCCTTCTTCAATGCAGTATGATGTTCATTTGGGACATTTTGGCCTCCCTGATTTTATATGTGATGATAAAGCAGGGTATGCATTAGGGCGTGGCTACGTCCTGATTGACAGGTTGATTGACCAATGTCCTCGAGTGTGTCTGTTAACTTGTTTAGTTTCTTCTGCTCCCAGTGGCCAAAATACATTCCTCACAAACTGATTATTTATTCATGCACAAGATATTAATTCTAATTTATGTGCAATATCCACAAATTGCTTAATTTGTTACTAATTTTGCTTCACAAATGAACAAAGAAGAAAAACAATCTGCTATCTACTCTTGTTCTCTGATAATTATTTTTTTGCATGGATCTGATAAACACACATATATAGTAGACTAAACACGTGAGTGACTGACAACTCGCTAACGTATTACATAATGCATTTTCTACGGCGCGTACTTCCATATGAATCTGTTTTTACTGACAGTGTTTTATGCTGCAACATGGGAGCAACACATGACAGGAGAGGTGAGAAAAAAATGTCTGTTAAGGTTCATTTATTCTATAAAAAAAAAGGCAGAGTGGAGGAGTGAAGGTATGTGTGTGTGTGTGTGTGTGTGTGTGTGTGTGTGTTGGGGGAGGATGTCGTTGCGTAGATGAAGATAGAGGTTGATGTTTTTGTGATCGAGGCATTAGTAGCCATCTGTGACCTTGCTCTGTGAAGAAAACCCACAGCTCTGGATTTCTGTGGGGGGTTATTTTGTGTACGTGTGCAGTATGTACTCGAGTGTGTGTGTGTGTGTGTGTGTGTGTGTGTGTTCAGTGGGGGGTTTGCCTTAAACATATTCGAGTAAAGCTCTTTTGACAACAGCAAACCTTCCTGTGGCCTTCCTCTTGTCTCTCCCTTTATGCTTTTTACTGATAAGTTAATTTTGGTTAAAAAAACAAAAACAATCCTTGATGAATTGACTGTTTTTTCCCAACAAAGTCTGAATCTGCTGACTGAGCCTGCAGGAGGTTTGCAGAGTTATTAACACATCATTGGACTCCTGGTTTTCGTTATGATTCAAGGTTCGGTTTTTTTTTTTTTAGGTAGATTTATGTAGGAATTATTTTTAGACCTCCATGCAGAAGCAAAACTATCTGACTGCTGGTAAAGTAAACTTGTTATATTGCATAAATATTCCCGTCCTAGCTTGCAGCACAGCATCAGTTATTATTACATGTGACTTCGGCTCTCTGACAACAGCTCACATAGATTTCTATTAGTTGGAAATGAGGCTGATTCAATATCTTTCATCATTCAGACAATTCTCATGCAAAGCTGCTCTGAAGACAGAACAAATGTTGGTTTTGCACATCAGAGTAAAAAGACCAAAATATTGCATTTCTCATTGCCCTTCAAAACTACCCACATGCAATCCTGTCTTATAATTGTTTGTAACAGCAGTGATGTTTTTAACAAAACTTAATGCAAAAAAAATGACAAAAAAATGTTGATTAACACATCAGGACATCAGGGAGAGTCACAAAAATGTTGATACTGAATGTTCAATGACAATGCATTTCATTTTCTTCCTGTTATAATATTCAATCTTGCACTGCAGTGTTTATTTACACCATTATTAAACAGTTGCATGTTTATGTTCAGGCACTGGCAGCACTGGTTAAGGTTAGGGAGAGATTGTAGTTGATTCAATACAAAAAAAAGTCAATAGTGGCTTCGAGCACATGTTAATTCATTTAAAATACAATTATAGCGACTATCCTGGCAACCAATTAGCCACTCGGCTGGGTGCGGGATGGGACTTACTGGATGGATGAATGAATGAATGGATGGATGGATGGAGGAATGAATGTCCACAGTGACGTCCACGGTCGGGTGAGGTTCCCATTTATTACCGTCACATTCAAGCAGGATTATTAGCAAAAGGTTTATGGAGTGAGTTGACTAATTGTGATGGTTCTGGCTGGTAGAAAACCGGTATAAACCGTGCAGTCTCCCTGTCACCCATGCATTAATTGGCCGCCCCATTACACCTGAGCCTAAATAATAGTTGCATCCATTATGACGTTGACCCAAACCACCACCCTAATCTGCACTGCCACCCAGTGAAAATAAACAGACTGAAAATAAGCAGACAAATAATGGCTCCAACAACAATCAAAGTTAGCACTCTTTGATTGAGGTAAATTAAAAATTGTATTTGCCTTAACTTTATCACACACAGGCCTCGTTCTCCCTCCTTACGACTGCAGCACAGTATATAAATGTCATTCCTTTGGGAAAATGTCACTTGCAGACATAATCCAGGCAGGATTATGCCCACAGACAGTTTAAACCTATAGGAGACAGGGCTTCCATATGCTAAGCAGCTCATTACAAGCAGTCACATGTCAGGAGAAAGTTAACATAGCATGTTTTCAGTGTTTGAATAAATTACCAATAATATTACTACAAATAGCAGCCCAATCACCAGAATAAAAGGTTGGCATTGTACATTTCTAAAAACCAGAAACGTTGAATATCTGTTTTAATGTCGGCCGTTATTAGGTAATAATTATGTTTTATGATGCAACAATGCTGTGGGTTAATGTCTGGTAAGGGTTAGATACAACAACCACTTATGTTAGGGTTAGGGAAAGTGACTGGTGGAGGTGGTAGGACCCAGTTGCAGCACAGAACACCAGTGAGCAGCAATGTCTTTATTTTAGTCCGCAAGGTAACTGAACAGGTACAGACAGAATGTGTAGGGCAACAGGCAGGGCAACAGGCAGCGCTCAGGTTCATCAAAGACAGTTGGCAGCAGATAAGACTGTGCCAGTAGTACTCACGGACATGAGGTTGACCAAGCTGGAAGTTCTGTGCTCTCGTGACAGGATCGAAGCCGGAGGACGCCACACAGCCACAGGCAAACAGGAACAGGCGATACTTGAGGCCAGGGACAGAAGGCTGGTGCGTTTACTGGGGAAGACATGAGGAGAGGAGGTCAAAAACAAGCAGGGTCGAAACCAGGAAAACAGTCCGTGAATAAGTGGCGGAAGGTCTGGCATGAAGCAATTGTCAATGACGATCTGGCAAAGAGTCAGTGGACCACAAGGGTATATATGCTGGGTTGATTACAGATGAGGTGCAGCTGAGTGCCCAGGTGAACAGAGTCCCCAGAGGATGGACTTAAGTAGCCACGCCCTAATGCATACCCTGCTTTATCATCAAATACAAAATCAGGGAGGCCAAAATGTCCCAAATGAACATCATACTGCATTGAAGAAGGCTTTAAACTAGCGATTGAGACCATAAACACATTTTGAAAACGTTTACTGAGGTTAGAAATCAAGTGAGAAGTTGGTGAATTCTCCATTGACTTGTATTGAGATGGAAGTCCTTTTGACACCAAAATGGTCGCCCCCTGGTGGCCTTTTGCTAGAATGCAGTTCTAAGTTACTTCGGCGTTGGCCTCATTTTAGAGGACCAGAACTCCCTGCCTGGATGCAACATGTGAAATTCAGGTGTGAACGACACATTTGCAAATATAAAATGTTCCCACTCTCCCTATATATATATATATATATATATATATATATATATATATATATATATATTTTTTTTTTTTTATTATTTATTTTTTCACAAATGTCTCCAATTGACTCCATGTTCCCTCTCTCTACTTTCTTTTCATGTCATGCCTTCACTTTCTTCTCCCTGCCCACTACCCCCCCCCTTTTTCTCTTTGTCATTCTCCCTCTCTCTGCAAGTCATCATATCTTCTATAGCTTTCCTTTCCTACTTTCTCAAAACCAGTATTCATAAAACCGCCACTGACAGCTGATGTATAAAAACTCATCTTACCTGTTTTTTTTCTCTGCTCTCCCCTGAGCGTCGACAGCTGAAAACAGAATGAGTCACACCGCCGAAATCCAACCACAAAGAAAACGAAAAGAAAATAAATGTAGCTGACATTCTCCTGCCATCTGCATGTTGACTTTTCCTTTCTTTTTATTCTTGAATATTTTATTTTGCTCTGTTGTTTGACACAAGTGGATCCCAAATGCTTTTAATGCCAAGACTCCCCCACCGACACTCACTATTCGGTTTTTATATAACATGATGTAAGATGAGACTTTTTCATATGTTTCAGGTGACTAAAAATAAAGAAAATCAAACCGTGTCATGCTGTTTATCTGAGATAACGTAGAAGAAACCCTGAAGTGGGTTGCAATTTGGATTTTTTTTTCTGTTGTAACCACAACAAACATATAAATGATGAATTAAACAATGCGTTTGTCTGCACTAGCATAACTCTTTATTGGATTTGGGGGCGTACATCATATGTATGTACAGGTATGTATGTAAGCTAAGCAGACAAACAGTTATCTTTCATTTCTATAATACTTGGACAAACAAGCTCTAGATACACTGCAAGAATAATGTTACTTCCTTATGTGAAATCTGCTAGCTTACCCTCAAGTCTTTTGGCATGATTTCATGTAGGAAGCCATTAAAGTGCATATTTAAGATTGCTATTACAACAAGATTTAGATTCAAATAAACTATTTTACATTATTATGTATTAACCTATTTTTAACCTAGAAATGTGAAAAAGTCGAACAGAGACAATCTTTAAAATTATTTAGCTGTAGCTGGCTAACTACTATTAGATAACTAAAAAAATCCTACTTAAATAAAAGTACTGCAGTATTATGAGTGATATAGTATGTAGTATTACAGTTAGCTAGTTTACACTACTTTATATACAGTTAGCTAGTTTATACTACTATATATACAGTTAGCTAGTTTATACTACTTTATATACAGTTAGCTAGTTTAGTCCAGTGGTTCCCAACCTAGGGGTGGGGCGCCTCCAAAGGGTCAGCAGATAAATGTGAGGGCTGGTGAGAGGAAAGAAGAAAAAACAAAGTCCTGATATACAAATGTGTTTTCAGTTTTTAGACTTTTTCTCTAATCATCATTTGAACATTTATTGAAATGAAAGCATGTGAGAAGTTTAGAGGAAATAATCACTATTTGGTGGAGCTGTTAACTCATAAACATCTGAAATGTGAGCCGACTACAAACTGCTTTTTGTAAGACATCAAAAGCCAAAAAGGTTGGAAACCACTGGTTTAATTATTAACAATGTGTTGTATTTTTTGATAAAAATCTTTGTTTTGGCCAACATCCTTCTTCAGGGTAAAAGCTGTTTGCTGAAACTTTGATCTTTATCTGTTAAATAAATTCATCAGAGTGTGCAGCTTCCCTTCCTTTTAAAAAAAATCAGGCTTTGTTGTTCTAAACTACATATATGACTTGGCTTTCAAGACTCACATTTGGTTTGCAGCAAAAAACTAAATTTCTTCCCAATTCCCCCAAACTTCTTCATTTAATTTAAATAGTGATTTAGTTTTTGAATTTTTCATATTTCACAAAAATGACCCCTTCACCCTGAAACGCATTATGATTACCATAACAGAGATGCACGACAACCGAGAGTCAGTCGCTGTGATAATAAAAGGATAAACAGGCTCTGCAGCAGAAACACTGATCGACAGCCTGACAGCTCAAACACAGCTGAAATGCTCCCAGGGCAAGTTGATGGGAAGGTTGGCGGGATATTTTTTGTCACAGCATTCAGGGGAAAGAATAAAAAGCTGATAAATGATGGTGGTTGACAGCCTGGGAATATTATAGGTCTTAAGACAATCTAGTCTGAATTTACATAAACACACACAGTCTGCGACCACTTGTTCCCTGAAGGCTGATTCACAGACACTGAAGGAAAAAATACATTTAAATGAAGGCGATGCAGATGAGGGAGAAACGATGGGTTGAAAGTACAAAGAAACATGACTGCATGTTCCAATTTTGTGCGATAAATGGAAAATGCACCGTTAATAGGCCCTCCAGGATTATTTTAAAGTACGGACACATTCAGCACAGTGTGTTGCTCAGTCCAACTGATTATCCTGGTTCACTTGTCTCCAAAGAGCAGGGTTCAAACCTGACGTGCCGTATCTGCCGAAGCCAGATCTCCATGTGCAGTGAAGCAGCGATGAGGCCTGAGCGCTCTTACCAACAATAGATGTGCGGCTCCGACAGCTGATTTCCTGTCTGGTGCGTCTGCGTGACTGACAGGATGAACACCTCAGAGCTGTTTGAGTCACCTGCCGGATGACTGACAGACATGAAGGGAATTAATTTCCATATGTAGACTGTGTAATTTTCTCATACAATATTATATCCACATAACAATTCTGTGCTATTTTAGTGTTTTAGTTTTAAGGCTGTATGAGCACTGAGCTGTAACTGTCAGTGCATTTTAATACCAGCATCAAGATTCACTCTTTACTGTTTACTCCAGGGCTGCCCATGGGCACAAGGTGACACAACACAGTGATGTGGGTGGTGTATGTTTCTGTGTGTGTGCAACTGGGACTGAGAGTAACAGCTAAATATTGCAACATAACGCAGCAAAGCAAATCACAGTGTTATTTTTACCCATCCTAACCGGATACTGGAGTCACTTAATGTAATGAAAGGTATAAAAGGTAACATGGCAATATAAGAGATGATGCAGTGCTTCATTACAATGTGTGATGTAATGTAGCTTAATCTATTTTACACTACAGTACTCAACCTAGACATCATCATCATCGACCACGATAATCTGGTAAAATAATGACAGAGATGACATAAAATTACATAACATGAAATAACTTAACAAAAAATTACATAACATGACAAAAAATAATGTAAGATAACATAAAAGTCGGTGCCTCATTTTACAAAGCTTTTAAAGACCCACTTGACCTTCTGTTGCCTTCTGTTTTGACTGTTCCTTCTTTCCTTCCATCTGTCCTTCCTCCCTTCCTTCTTTCCTTCTTTCCTCCCTACTTCTCTCTTTCTTTTCTTCCTCTCTCTTTCCTCCCTTCTGCCTTTCCTTCCTCCCTTCCTCCTTCATTCATTCCTTCCTTCCTCTGTCCTTCTTTCCTCCCTCCCTCCTTCTCTCTTTCTTTCCTCCCCCCTCCCTTCTTCCCTTCCTTCTTTCTTTTCCTTCTTTCCTCCCTCCTTTCCTTTCTTCTTCCTTCCCCCTTTCCTTCCTTCTTCCTCCCCCCTACCTTCCTCCCTTCCTTCTTCCTCCCCCCTTTCCTTCCTTCTTCCTCCCCCCTACATTCCTCCCTTCCTTCTTTCCTTTCCTTCCTTCTTCCTTCCTCCTTTCCTTCTTTCCTCCCTCCTTTCCTTTCTTCTTCCTTCCCCCTTTCCTTCCTTCTTCCTCCCTCCCTCCTTCTTTCTTTTCTTCCTCTCTTTCTTCCCTTGTCTTTCCTTCCTCCTTTCCTCCTTCATTCCTTCCTCTGTCCTTCTTCCCCCCCCTCCTCCTTTCCTTTCTCCCTCCCTGCCTCCCTCCTACCTTCCTTCATTCCTTTCCTCCCTCCTTCCTTCCTTCCTTCCTCCTTTCCTTCCTTCTCCATTCCTTTCCTTCTTTTCTCCCTCCCTTCCTTCCTTGACTCGAGGACAACAGGAGGGTTAAAGTCTATTTATGCTTGGTTATTGCTTTTATTGTGTTTTGTGTTTGTTATTCCCTTAACATGCATTGTGTGAAGCACCTTGTAACTACGGGTTGGAAAGGTGCAACAGAAATTAAGTTTATTATCATTATTATTAGAATTATAATAACAATAAGTATTATATTATTAATAAAGAAAAAGTGACAATTTACTCTATAGTATGGAAGATCAGTTACTGGATCTAAAGAAGAATCCATGCTATTGTTTAGAAAGATAAAACAGGGGAAATGCATTGTAAACAAATGCAAGAAAAACTTTCAAAAGGAAAGAAAAGTGTTGATAACTACACACCAAAGTTTTTATTATTATGGAAAACTCATTATAAATAACCCTTAAAGAAGATGACAACAAAATAATAGAGTCAAAGCACTAGTGATGCAAAAATGTTGCTTTTAATATTAATTTTTCCCACACCATTATCATGTTATGCTTGACAGATTTGGCTGTACTGAAAATAAACACAGAGTAACAGAAAAGTATTATTAATAATCATGTACCTTCCTTTTTAAAATTCTTATAGATTGTAAAATTATAGAATAATAACCTAACCCTAACCCTATTAATCAATATGAATTAAAAAACAATTTTGATTTGTCATGTCTCTTCATTTGATACTAATAGATTGTAGAATTGAATTATAATATAGAAGTATGGTGAGATTTAATGATTGATTAATACGAATAAAAAAAACCATCTTGATTTGTCACGCACCTTCAGTTTTTTTATTCTAATAGATTGTAGAATAGAATAATAATTAAGTATTGTGAGATAATGATTGATTATGAATGAATGAATTAATAAAACATCTTGAAACAAAATAATATCACAGTACAACACGTTTGTGTGTTGTTGCTGTATGTAACCAGCTCACTCCGGTGACTTGTCCCCTAAAAATGAAGAAAAAGAGAAAACCGGGTTATTATTACGTTTATTGTGTTGAGACATCAGATGAAACCAGATTGTAATTCTTACTCACACATGATTGGTCCAATAGTCAGTGGCTTCATAGGAGCAGAGGTTGAAAGGGAACGACGTGCTCTTCTTGTGCAAGACTGCGTGGTGAGAAAGGGAAAAAATAAACATTACCATTAAAACCCAGTGTTTGAGCAACATTGGTTATTGACATAAACTGTATATATAATGGACGAAACTGCTGTTTTGAGGCCAATAGTATCGGAGAAAACTGTTGGTGTGGAACAAGTTCATGGCTATTTACAGTCTATCTGTCGGCCCTCCTGAACCTGTGAATCAATCAACCTGTCAATCACGACGTAGCCACGCCCTAATGCATACCCTGCTTTATCGTCAAATATAAAATCAGGGAGGCCAAAATGTCCCAAATGAACATCATACTGCATTGAAGAAGGCTTTAAACTAGCGATTGAGACCATAAACACATTTTGAAAACGTGTACTGAGGTTAGAAATCAAGTGAGAAGTTGGTGAATTCTCCATTGACTTGTATAGAGACGGTCGCCCCCTGGTGGCCTTTTGATAGAATGCAGTTCTAAGTTACTTCCGTGTTGGCCTCATTTCAGAGGACCGGAGCTCCCCGCCTGATTATTGATTGACATTGCTATTGATAAAGTGATTTGTTACTCACTGGAACACATGAGGAGCTCCTCTGGTCACACAATCTGAGGCTGCAGTGAAGGAAAACGTCTCTGTATTCACCCTGCGGCAGGAAGAACAGGGCAGAGAAACGAGCCCTTCGAGATGAGCCGCTCTCAATCACAGACACCTGTCGGCGGTCAGTGGGACACCTGGTGGAGAGGATGGAACGAGTCATTTCACATTGCTAAACAGTCAATGTTTTCCCCATTTTCATTATACTTTACATAGGGAATATATGGGATTTAACGGGAATATATGGGAATTAACGGAAATAAACTGGACATTTACAGAGTTGCATGTTAGCCTATCACTGGAAACTTAAATGTAAACAACTTGTACCATAACCTTGCATAAAACAACCAGAATTAATGCAAATACAGGTGAATATCTACCCTATTCTTCAATACCATGGACATAGCACATTACTTACTGCAGGGCCACACCGCCTACATGCACTGTGCATTCTTCCATCACATACACACAAAGATTTATACAACCCTAGACTATTGAATTCACACATTTGAACCCAATAGCAACATAAAGTTTACCCCAAATTTCCAATTAATTCCAAAATAATTCCCATATTTTCCCATAATTCCCATGGAAAGGTTCAAAAATTTCCCACCCTCTTGCAACCCTACTGCTGACGGAGACGTACTTGTTCTGGATGAGAGAGTATCGCACGGGATCGTCAGGGTTTGAAGAGTGAGTGGCGTAGCAGTCTTCCAGAACAGCTGCAAAGTTTGTATCCCTCTCATCCACAGAGACCCCCACGTACAGCGGCGAGCCCACCGGCAGGGTGACTTGGCCTGCTGGATAAGTCTCTGTGTAGGTGGAGTTGCGGAACAGAAACATGGAGGCTCTGGCTTTGGCACCTGAGCCTGAAATGCCACCTGCCAGTCTGACAAGAAAACACGATTTACAGCCTTGTATATATTTTATTACGTGCAGCAGTATAGTCTATTTATGGTCACCACTAGAGGCCACTGCAGCACTGTTAGAAGACCAACTTTCACCAGGTTTGCCTGAAGTTTTGTGATGCGATGTCAACATAATTTGAAAATGTGTACAATCATGTTACACTTTTCTATTATTACAACTGTACATGGTGAATGATGCCATAGTGCCCTTTAATAAAAGACTACTCACTCCAGGAATGGTCTGATGGCCACATTCAGGCTGGTGCTTGTGTCCAAAGGATAGGCACAGGAGAAGGGAAGACTCACAGGAACAGCGAAGGATGTGTTGTCCATTGGATAGATGAATAAAGTGTTGGAGTAGATGGCATGTGTGTTGTTGGTCTGAAGAACAGAAGATGATAAATTATCAGTCAGTTGAGTGATCGGGTGTACTATTGGCAAAACCTGCTGACATGAAAACCAGTCTTAATTATTGTAATATTAGGATGGACTCACATACAGGCATCACAAACATATTCAGTACCATTATTTCACCATTTATGCCCGATACACCAGTGAAGCAGTTGATTTTCAGAATGTCTGAAAATGTCTGAAACACTCGATGACCCAGGCTTACATTACTGACTGTGTCCATATGCACCACAAGATGTGCAACTACAACATTGGCAGACATGAAGGCTACAAATGTTAAGTAATTGTATATCAGTCAGGAACACCTTTGTCATAGATCAAACCATTGATTGCGAAAAAATGGAAATACAGTTTTACTTGGTGCTGAATGCTCCACTCTAAGATGCTCCCTGGATTAGCCAGCAGCCTGCTGAGCCAAAACAGGAAGCGCAATGCAAAGTGGCCTGAAAGCAAGACATGAATTTCAGATAGACCCTTGCAAGATCAGTGTAGGTGGGAGTCATATTTAAATGGTCTGCCTTGTTGTGAGAAGGGTTAGGTGATTAGTTGAAGGGTGATTGATGTGTGACTGATAAGGTATGCTGATTCAATCAGCGGCTGTCACCTGATTACAGCTGGGGCGTATGACTTCCGTGTCCTGCATGAACTAACATGATGCTTCATTTTCTTAAAGTTGCAATGTCTCTACACACTTTTGTAGCAGTTCATCTTCTGCTGTATCTCCAACCAGCTCATGTTAATTTGGGATGATGACCATTGTAGCTAGTACTATGGTAGCCCTCTGGCTTTAATCCTGAACAACATATACAGTACATAACACAGCAAAGAGTACAATGATATGTCAGATTAGGTAAGGTTTTACTTTACCGTCAGTGTGTTTCCACAGGCTCCTGCCTGGGCCTCCACTTTGTACCAAACTACACCATCAAGTACTCTGACTGAGGAGCAGTTGCGGGCTGCCAGGTTGCCAGTGAACGGATTCAAGCCAGAGGACGTCATGCTAGCCACATCCAGGCCTACTTGAAGTTTATCACGGCCACAAATGAGTTGTGATGGCTGGAGTGGAGAATGCTGGACTAAAGAATAAAATACAAAGACAACAAATAAGTTTGAGAAGAAGAAGTTGAGACAGTAAATACTATACACACGATGAGAACCTCCATAAACCAGGAAATTGAATTTTTACATCAGTTAAAAGATGTTTCAAATTGAACAATACCTGCGCAGTATGCAAGATGGCATGTGGATGGCTTCACAAGTTTGTAGACATAGTAGTTTCCATAGCAGAGCTTGACCTGGATGACGTGTGAGCGAAATCTGCAGCAGCTGCCGCTCCAGGCATTGCACACAGTGCGATTTACAATTTCATTTGACTGTGTAGGATGAGGTTCTGTTATCCACAGAGGAGCACGGGTTCCACATCTGTTCTCAGCCACACATCTCTCTGGAATATGAGCACTGGTTTGCCCCAGGAACAGGCGATACCAGCCTTGCCAGTTAACATTTCTGTCACAGTGTAGGCCCTTATGCTTATTAGTTGAACGCCACTCATCATGTAGTGCAGTGTAGTGGTCACAGGGGTCGGCACAACTAATCCCATTAATGCAGTCCATACCTAAGGGGCAAACATTATGTTCACAGTTGAACTGGACAGTCTGGGAAGAGGGGACTGATCTGGTGCTGGTGGGAGAATGAGCGGTGGTGGAGCTTTGCGGTCTTGGATCAGATGTGGTTGAAGCAACTGCAGGCTCTGTTCGGTTAACCTCTGAAACAATGAAATAAGTCGTAAATAGTTAATCTAAGAACAAGTGGACAGTGGAGTCTTTATTAGTCAAAAACACTTAAATGAATGGACTAGATGAGCAGATTGATTATTTTGCATCAGTGAAAAAATGTTTCAAATTGAACAATACCTGCACAGTATGCAAGATTGCAAACTGATGGCTTCACAAGTTTGTAGACATAGTAGTTTCCATAGCAGAGCTTGACCTGGATGATGTATGAGCGAAAATAGCAGCAGCTGCCGCTCCAGGAACTGCACACAGTGCGATTTACAATTTCATTTGACTGTGTAGGATGAGGTCCTGTTATCCACATAGGAGCATAGGTTCCACATCTGCGCTCAGCCACACATCTCTCTGGAATATGAGCACTGGTTTGCCCCAGGAACAGGCGATACCAGCCTTGCCAATTAACATATCGGTCACAGTGGTTGCCCTGATACACTGTATAATCAGTTGAACGCCACTCATCATGTAGTGCAGTGTAGTGGTCACAGGGGTCGGCACAACTAGTCCCATTAATGCAGTCCATACCTAAGGGACAAACACTATGTTCACAGTTGAACTGGACAGTCTCGGAAGAGGGGACTGATCTGGTGCTGGTGGGAGAATGAGCGGTGGTGGAGCTTTGCGGTCTTGGATCAGATGTGGTTGAAGCAACTGCAGGCTCTGTTCGGTTAACCTCTGAAACAATGAAATAAGTCATAAATAGTTAATCTACTAGTTGACAGTGGAGTCTTTATTAGTCTATAACACTTAAATGAATGGACTAGACGAGCAGATTGATGATTTTGCATCAGTGAAAAGATGTTTCAAATTGAACAATACCTGCGCAGTATGCAAGATGGCATGTGGATGGCTTCACAAGTTTGTAGACATAGTAGTTTCCATAGCAGAGCTTGACCTGGATGACGTGTGAGCGAAATCTGCAGCAGCTGCCGCTCCAGGCATTGCACACAGTGCGATTTACAATTTCATTTGACTGTGTAGGATGAGGTTCTGTTATCCACAGAGGAGCACGGGTTCCACATCTGTTCTCAGCCACACATCTCTCTGGAATATGAGCACTGGTTTGCCCCAGGAACAGGCGATACCAGCCTTGCCAGTTAACATTTCTGTCACAGTGTAGGCCCTTATGCTTATTAGTTGAACGCCACTCATCATGTAGTGCAGTGTAGTGGTCACAGGGGTCGGCACAACTAATCCCATTAATGCAGTCCATACCTAAGGGGCAAACATTATGTTCACAGTTGAACTGGACAGTCTGGGAAGAGGGGACTGATCTGGTGCTGGTGGGAGAATGAGCGGTGGTGGAGCTTTGCGGTCTTGGATCAGATGTGGTTGAAACAACTGCAGGCTCTGTTCGGTTAACCTCTGAAACAATGAAATAAGTCATAAATAGTTAATCTAAGAACAAGTGGACAATGGAGTCTTTATTAGTCTAAAACACTTAAATGAATGAACTAGACGAGCAGATTGATTATTTTGCATCAGTGAAAAGATGTTTCAAATTTAACAATACCTGCACAGTATGCAAGATTGCAAACTGATGGCTTCACAAGTTTGTAGACATAGTAGTTTCCATAGCAGAGCTTGACCTGGATGATGTATGAGCGAAAATAGCAGCAGCTGCCGCTCCAGGAACTGCACACAGTGCGATTTACAATTTCATTTGACTGTGTAGGATGAGGTTCTGTTATCCACATAGGAGCATAGGTTCCACATCTGCGCTCAGCCACACATCTCTCTGGAATATGAGCACTGGTTTGCCCCAGGAACAGGCGATACCAGCCTTGCCAATTAACATATCGGTCACAGTGGTTGCCCTGATACACTGTATAATTAGTTGAACGCCACTCATCATGTAGTGCAGTGTAGTGGTCACAGGGGTCGGCACAACTAGTCCCATTAATGCAGTCCATACCTAAGGGACAAACATTATGTTCACAGTTGAACTGGACAGTCTGGGAAGAGGGGACTGATCTGGTGCTGGTGGGAGGATGAGCGATGGTGGAGCTTTGCGGTCTTGGATCAGATGTGGTTGAAGCAACTGCAGGTTCTGTTCGGTTAACCTCTGAAACAATGAAATAAGTCATAAATAGTTAATCTAAGAACAAGTGGACAGTGGAGTCTTTATTAGTCTAAAACACTTAAATGAATGGACTAGACGAGCAGATTGATGATTTCGCATCAGTGAAAAGATGTTTCAAATTGAACAATACCTGCACAGTATGCAAAAGAGCATCCAATCGGCTTCACAAGTTTGTAGACATAGTAGTTTCCATAGCAGAGCTTGACGTGGATGATGTGTGTGCGAAATCTGCAGCAGTTGCTCGCCCAGGAACTGCACACAGTGCGATTTACAATTTCATTTGACTGTGTGGGATGAGGTTCTGTTATCCACATAGGAGCATGGGTTCCACATCTGTTCTCAGCCACACATCTCTCTGGAATATGAGCACTGGTTTGCCCCAGGAACAGGCGATACCAGCCTTGCCAGTTAACATTTCTGTCACAGTATTGGCCCGGATTCATTGTATTATTAGTTGAACGCCACTCATCATGTAGTGCAGTGTAGTTGTCACAGGGGTCGGCACAACTAGTACCATTAATGCAGTCCATACCTAAGGGACAAACATTATGTTCACAGTTGAACTGGACAGTCTGGGAAGAGGGGACTGATCTGGTGCTGGTGGGAGGATGAGCGGTGGTGGAGCTTTGTGGTCTTGGATCAGATGTGGTTGAAGCAACTGCAGGTTCTGTTCGGTTAACCTCTGAAACAATGAAACAAGTAATAAATAGTTAATCTACGAACAAGTTGACAGTGGAGTCTTTATTAGTCTAAAACACTTAAATGAATGGACTAGACGAGCAGATTGATTATTTTGCATCAGTGAAAAGATGTTTCAAATTTAACAATACCTGCGCAGTATGCAAGATGGCAAACTGATGGCTTCACAAGTTTGTAGACATAGTAGTTTCCATAGCAGAGCTTGACCTGGATGATGTGTGAGGGAAATAGGCAGCAGCTGCCGCTCCAGGCATTGCACACAGTGCGATTTACAATTTCATTTGACTGTGTGGGATGAGGTTCTGTTATCCACAGAGGAGCATGGGTTCCACATCTGTTCTCAGCCACACATCTTTCTGGAATATGAGCACTGGTTTGCCCCAGGAACAGGCGATACCAGCCTTGCCAGTTAACATTTCTGTCACAGTGTAGGACCTGATTCATTGTATTATTAGTTGAACGCCACTCATCATGTAGTGCAGTGTAGTTGTCACAGGGGTCGGCACAACTAGTCCCATTAATGCAATCCATACCTAAGGGACAAACATTATGTCCACAGACAACTGCCCCTGTGAAAAGCAACAGAATAGTTTGATGCACACTGTTTTGTGTTATTTTTGTGTATTCTGAGAGTAAATTTACACTGATTCATGAAGGCCTTTTCAAATCTCCTCATAAACTGAAGCTAGTCATGTGATTGCCGTCTTTTACATCAACAATCACTAGTGAATGAAATACTGCACCTGTCTCAGGGTGGATTGTTATTATTAGAAAGGTATATTGAGTAACAAATCATTTCTCAGGCTCATTGAACATATTAAATTCAAGTTTTCAAAATAATAATAATAACTAGAAAATTCCAGGGAAATTTTATGTGCCACGGGGCTGCTGCCTGGATGAGTACGCAATTTATTTCCAGTGTTCAAAAGTCACCCCGATCATATTCTGGTTTCAAGAATTGCACTAACACTAGTACATCTTACTAGTCAGTATCAAGTGTAACAGTAGATGTAAGCAGAGAGTAGCACACAGAGCACAAGGCAGTAGCAACATGCGCAAACTCTAAGCACTTCACTACAGTACTTTACGCTTCACACATAACTTGTGTTAGCACACAACACAGTGAGTACAAACACACACACACTATACTTGCCTGCATTTGAGCAGTAAAAGTGTCAATATAATTCATATATTGAGAGAGGGGGAGAGTATCAATATAATAATTCATACATATATGGAGAGAGTATCTATACTGGCTCGGCCGGTAACTCGGTTAACTGGCAAAAAAGACAGGAATTAGCCAATCACAAAAAGGTAGCTCAGTTTCTGCCCAGCGACAGGTTGCTAAGGTCAGCTAAGGCCCTACGGTTGCTACGGTGATTTGAGAATCTGCTTGGAAATTCTCAAAATCCCCCCAGAATTTGGCTTCTGACAAGGTCCCGAACAATTGCAAACTGTGAGAAAAATGTAATTCCTGTCCGAAAACCGAAAACACAGTGAGAAACACAGAAGCCGGCAGATTCTGACAGCGTTTATTTTATTCAGACATTCCTTAAAATGAGCGCGTAGGCTCAGTGCGAAAACAGAGAGAGAGAGAGATTCTTTTTTTTTTTTCTAAAGACGATTACATTAGGGTCAATGGAGAGCGAGACAGGTATTGCCGCCGGTCTCAGCCCCCTCGTTTAAATTTTGTGCAGATCCCGCCTGTCAAAGTCACATATCATGAATTCCAACACCCATGTCTACATTTTGACAAAAAATTATTTGTCTCCTTTTTACGGTTTGGCCGTGAACTCAAGTTAAAAATAAAAATTAAGGTTATTTTTTACTGCTTCTCACACTCAAGCTAACTGCCGCTTCCACTCTAACTTTGACGAAAAAGTGATTTCCACTCCTCGTTTGACTGCTCATAGTTTGAAAAGTTAACATTTTATGTAAAAATAGTTTGGTATTTTTCCAGAGAGCACAAGTTTTCCTACGTTTTAAAGTTTGAATCACGTTTCTACGTGCAGGTATGAGAGAGCTAGGTGACTCTGAAAAAAGGTGAGGGGTGGGGTTTTTTCAAAAAATTCCCATTCATTTCCAATGGAGAAATCTCCTGTTTTTTTGGGAATAACGTTGGGAAAAGTCATAGCACCTCTTTCCCAATCAAGCCGCACGTTTTGATGTATATATTGTCGGGGTTTTCTCAAAGCTCCGGTAGAAGTTATGCGCCGAAATTTGGCGGAAGAAAAAAAAGATTAAGTATGGAGAAGCTGCGCACCCGTGGCACTAATAATATAAAAAAACAGTATATAATAATAGTATGTTTGAAATGATGTTGAAGACATCTAGATTTTCCATTTGATGTAATAGGGCAGTTGTAAAAAAACAAAAAAAAAAACAACCCATCTTACATGTTGAGATCTAAGTCAGTGTGAAAAAAGTATAGCTTCAAAATATACCTAAGATAATGTACCAAGAAAATGTGACAGTTATGTGTGGAGAAGCAAATTCAAGGCACCATTTGATTAAAGTCTTTTAATAGAAGTCAATTCATGTGTGACACAAAAGAAGGAGAAATGTAACAAATCTATGTAAATTAAAAAAATACACAGTGAATATGTGTCACAAAGTGTAACTCAAGACGATAAGATGTCAGATGGTTTACCTGAGGTGCTTCCTGTATTAATCTGCAAAATGAGGATCAACAATAAACCCCCAGGCATCCCCATTATGGACAACATGGAGGACACAAACCTGTTAAAGAAGACAACACACATGTCTTAATGCAACACATTACAGAATCATACTGCAATAACACCAAACGATAAATGTGTTTCCAGAGGACACTTGAAAGTGAGGGACACGTCTGGATACACTCGTTGTAACCACGGTTGTTCTTGAAGTCAGATATCTGTCAGTGGTATTGTAAAATGAAAGTGTTTTTGGTTTATTTTAACGTTGTGATCACGTGATTAAGATATTATTGAAGGCATTGGGGTTAAATAATTTGAGCAGGTAGATACAGGTAGCTACTGTACATACATTTATTGACAACATAATCAACTTTATCAATAAAATAAAGCTTCCAAGTGCTGGAAGGAATGATATCATCTTATAAATTAGAAATGAAACTCCTTTTAACACTATGGAGCAATCCTGTAACTCTCTTCCACAGCTGAGAAGTCACAGAAGGAACATCGGTAAGGAAGACTCGACTTCATGAGAGAACTGACAGATTTCAGCATCCTCAACTGAATTTTGGTGCAGATAAAGCGTTCGGCAAAAATGCAATCCAATAAGCATTGTATTTTTTAACCTGAAAAATACAAAGTGATGTGAAGATTGCCATTTTGTGTATTAAACTGTCAAATGCTAAATATTTTTTCAAATTGCATGACTTAATTGCACATTGAATTTCAGTTTTGCAAAATGAATTTCCATTTAAATAAAGGTGCAAGAATACCATGGCAATTATGGAATTTAATTAATTAAATGTTCATTCATTATTTGCATTGAGATCATCAAACTGTACTAAGGCTACTTTGCATATTTAATTACATATTGTAAATCATATGTATATCATGTTTCTGAAAAATGATGTGGATTTGATATTTACTGCAATAAATGTCACAACTTTTAAGTGTCTTTAAAAAATTAACATAAATCCATCCAAACCTCCATACCCTTTGTAGTTTAGAAGATCAAACTCATCCTGTATTGTTTTCAGGTATTAAAAATGTTACAAGAAGATGATGAGATTAGATAAAATAATAAAGCGCTGTCTAAAACAATAAACTAAAGAATTATCTAAATGACACATCGAGATTCTGAAATAGCCCAGAAAAATGAATAGAGCGCAACTTCAGGTGGTTTAGACAGAGCCAGCAGCTACAGATAATTTAATAAAATGATTCCTTTAAATGAAGAGCAAATTGAGTCTAGAGAGGAGCAGCCCACTTTAACCAATTCATCTTAGATTTAAAAAGAGGAGTGTGCAGGTTCACCTACCTCTAGAGGAGATACTTGATTTCAGGGTTTCTCTGGTGATGCTTCAGCTCTTCATCAGACTCTTCTTCTTCGGGTGTCTGCGAGGATGAAACCGCTCTTTCACTCTTTTATCCTTTTTCTGAATGTCCACACCCCAGCCCTGTTGTGACAAAGTCAGATTCTCATTGTGTCTTTGTTTGCACAAACTGGTTTTCTCCCAGAACATTTCTAAGATCATTTTTGACACGCAAATGTTTTACACCAATCAAGGGTGTTGGTTTGATTTTATCTTTGGAAGGAAAAATAAATAGTTACTAATAGTTGTGTACGTGCACTCTTTTCTCATTCATATGCACATACGCATGCACATAAAGAGCATGACTGCAAAATGTTAACTTTATTGAATATGTATTTGCAAACTTGCCAGAAACCAGACCTGTATCATGAATTTTACACCGAGGGGTAGTGAGAGTTGCCATCTTTCCATATAAACTGCTGGAGCTGTTCATGGTGCTGAAAACACTTGGCCCCACTGCTGATAGACAAGCATGTGGTGCTGAGGATAGACAACATGACAACAATGGTGCATATGAATCAGGCAGTATTCTCTCAGCTTGGCTGTTGGCTCCCAACAGAAATGGGCTGAATGTCATTTGGGAGGTCCCACATAAGTGTGGAGATTGAATCCCACACAAATTCAGGAGAGTGGAGGTGGATCTGTTTGCCTTACAAGGAGATACACAGTGTGTGTTATGGTTCTCCATTAACACACAAAATGACTCTCTACTGGGAGTGGATGCCTTCGCTCAGCGATTGTGGCCCAAAGCTCTCCTTTATGCTTTGCTTAGTCCCCCAATCCGTTGTCTTGTAGCGCACATAAAGGAGGAATACATGGAAAGTTCATGGTTCCTGCTAATGGGGAAGCCATGGTAAATCCTGTGGCACAGATGTGAACTCACAGCTCTAGATGGTGCGTCTTATACTTACCATTTGCCAGTAGTTATAAGCTTAGCCACTTCAAGAGGAGGGCATGAGGGACGAGGGTTATTGTGACACATTCCACTCTAACTTGATTGAACTTCTTGGCAACAGGTAGTCAAGTTAACCCTTACATACTGTTCAGGGTCACATTTGACCCATTTCTTTGCATTTGAGAGCTGTAAAAAAACACTGTAAAACCTAATGCTAATGCAACCCACAGTATACAAAAATAGAAGAAGAAAAAATTAAGTGTTCTCCTGGATCATAACATTTTCTCTTTCCATAAGATGAATCAAATAGAAGGACAAACATGTATTAATGACTGATGGGGAATTTATGAATGTGAATTGGTGTAGAGACTAATTATGAGTCAGAATATGAACAGTATGAAAGAGTTAAAGGATTTACTCAATTTAACATTGAAACACTTTGATTTAACTTGTATATTATGCTATTTAAGCTTTGAAAAGTGCTAGAGTTTTGAATAAAGTGAAACTGAAATTTAGTTAACACATACGCATTTGGTTGTGAACACTGAAACTCACTGCTCTGCATGAAGCACTTGTCTTTCAACAACTGTATTATTATAGGAGATAAAGCAACAATTGATCAAAGACAACAAGTGTTACATGCAATACACTGAGAGCAGCTTGTTTGTTGAGTTCTTGGCGTGTTCAGCAAAGATCCACTTGGTAGGTTCATCAATGTTTTAATTGCCTTGACATAATATCCTCATTCTTAAAGGGTCTTAAAGTTTCCAAAGGACAAAAAGTACAAAAGATACTTGGCAGTGAAAACTATTTGGTTTGGATGACCATCAAAGATCACTATGACCTGACTTGCAAATATGTTGTCATGTGTTTTCAAGTATGTGTTAAAGCAATAAATAATAAAGACACTGAAACTGGTTTTTGTTTTTTAATTGCTGCTCCTTAGATTTTATCATTGTTGGGTAATGCCCGATGATTGAACTTCTTGGTAACAGGTAGTCAAGTTAAAATTACAGCGCTTGAAATTTAGTTAACACATATGCATGCACATGGGGCTTGGCCCCTGAAGAGGAGGGCTAGGAGGGATTAGGATTGTACCCTGCAGTGGTTTGCACCATCCAGGGCACCATGATTAAAAAAGTGTGCACTGGATACAATTTGAAGTGAACTTGGAATGCATCATTTCTAACGTCTTGGTAAAAATATGATTTATTTATATATAATTAGTGATATAGGTCCTATGCCTCTAGACTGATAGCATGCTAAAGCTAGATGGGTAAATGGGTAAATGGGTGAAACTCTGGGTGGACATTATTGTTCTGCACGTCTGAGTAAGTGGATTATTAAACTATTTTGACAGTCATGGATCATATACATGTAAACTGAACAGACGAGAAACACTACACTACAAAGGACTTCACAAACACACACGCACGCACGCGCACACACACACACACACACACACACAGAGAGCAATCAGGATTGTGCAAGTTTTATACAGAAGAAGAGACAAAAATGGTTACACAACAAACATTGAACATTGAAACTGTTTTTTAGATTAGATTTTATCATCGTTGGATAACGCCTGATGACTGAAATTCCTGGCAACAGGTAGTCAAGTTAAGGGTTAGGGTTAGGTTATGCTACCAAGTCTTATCACTTCATAACAACAATAATAATTAAAGCTGCAAGCAGCGATGAACAGGCACGCATGTCGGGCTGTGGCGCAGTCGGAGGACTCGCATCACGGGAACATAGAAGTCTTCAGACATAACACTTGCTGTGTCTACTATGTGGTGCTAGAGTAAACCCACTAAGTAACTCACTACTCACACGGCTGTTATAGCGTATGATGTGGAAGACACACCATGTGCATGTCATGTAAATGGGCTAATGTGTGTCACGAGGCTGACTTCCTGTGTCCAGTAGGTGGTGCTATGACTAAGAGACAATATTGAAGCATAGATGTGTTCAGGACGGGACTCTTATGATGAGACATTTGGTGCAGATGGGAACATGTCTGTTAAAGTTGCTTACTGCTGCAGGTAGGTGGCGCTATGGCTGCTACTGAATATGGGCCTGTACATATCTTCAGACCGGGACTCTTAACAAGCATAGTGAATTTGGAAAAGACTGAACTATGTGGAGTCAAGTGATAAGACAGTGGCAGTGACATTCCATGGCAAGACACTGAAATTCGCTGTGAGGCCACGCCCCCGCTCCCTTCTTTCCTCTCTCCTTTCCTTCCTCCCTTCCTTCCCCCTTTCCTTCCTTTTTCCTCCCTTCCATCATTCCTTCCTCCCTCCTTTCCTCCCTTCCTTCCTCCCTCCTTTCCTTCATTCCTTCCTCCCTCCTTTCCGTCCGTCTTCCTCCCTCCCTTCCTTCCTTCCTTTCTCCTTTCCTTCCTTGAGGAAGTTTTATCATTATTATTATAATTATAATAACAACTAGAAAATTCCAGGGAAATTTTGAGTGCCACGGGGCCACTGCCGGGACGAGTACACAATTTTCTTCATGAATGTACTTTATTTTCAACTTAACATCCCTGAAAATATTAAGTTAATGTTAATCAAATTTAAGCATAAATAATATTTATTTAAACTTATTAATTAAAGTCTACTTCATTTTTTCCACAGACAGGAACATCACTGTTATGAAATTATTAAGTAAATCTTCAAATCATTTAGAGAGTAGATTTTATCATACTTTATATTTTAAATTACTTAGTTGTATGAAATTATATTATATACATTTTGTTCATCTTCTATTGATAAATGTTGAATCTTTTTATATACCACAAATCATACAACTACAATACAAAACAGTACACAACTATTTATTTTGTCCACAGTAAACATGAATTAATCACTCCATTCAAATGAATTAGCTCAGTTAACTGGCAAAACAGACAGACAGGTAGAGTTAGCCAATCACAAAAAGGTAGATCAGTTTCTGCCCAGCGACAGGTTGCTAAGGTCAGCTAAGGCTCTACGGTTGCTAAGGGCAGCTAAGGCCCTGCGGTTGCTATGGCGATTTGAGAATCTGCTTGGAAAAAATTCTCAAAATTCTGAAGAATTTAGCTTCTGACAAGGTCCCGAACAATTTCAAAATGTGAGAAAACCGTAACTCCTGTCCAAAAACCGAAAACACTGTGAGAGACACAGAAGCCGGCATATTCTGACAGTGTTTATTTTATTCAAATATTCCTTAAAATGAGCGAGTAAGCTCAGTGTGAAGACAGAGTGAGATTCTTTTGAAAAAAGAAGACGATTACATTAGGGTCAATCGGGAGTGAGACAGGTATTGCAGCCGGTCTCGGCCCCCCCGTTTAAATTTTGTGCAGATCCTGCCTGCGAAGGTCAGATTTTATGAATCCCAACACCTATGTCTACATTTTGACAAAAAATTATTTGTCTCCTTTTTACGGTTTGGCCGTGAGCTCGAGTTAAAAACAAAAATTAATGTTGTTTTTTACTGCTTCTTTCACTCAAGCTAACTGCCGCTTCCACTCTAACTTTGACGAAAAAGTGATTTCCACTCCTCGTTTGACTGCTCATAGTTTGAAAAGTTTACATGTTATGTGAAAATAGTTTGGTATTTAAAGTTTGAATCACGTTTCTACGTGCAGGTATGAGAGAGTTAGGTGAATCTGAAAAAAGGTGAATTTTTGTGGTTTAAAAAAAAAAATCCATTCATTTCCAATGGAGAAATCTCCCAGTTTTTTGGGAATAACTTTGGGGAAAATTGAAATTTCAACACCAAAAGTCATAGCACCCCTCCCCCAATTGAGCCGCACGTTTTGATGTAGCCTATATATTGTTGGGGTTTTCTCAAAGTTGCGGGAGGAGTTACGTGCAGAAAAACGGCAGTATGGAAGATCAGTTACTGGATCTAAAGAAGAATCCATGCTATTGTTTAGAAAGATAAAAGAGGGGAAATGCATCGTAAACAAATGCAAGAAAAACTTTAAAAAGAAAAGAAAAGTATTGATAACTACACACCATAGTTTTTATTATTATGGAAAACTTATTATAAATAACCCTTAAAGAAGATGACATAAAATAATAGAGTCAAAGCACTAGTGATGCAAAAATGTTGCTTTTAATATTAATTTTTCCCACACAATTATCATGTTATGCTTCACAGATTTGGCTGTACTGAAAATAAACACAGAGTAACAGAAAAGTATTATTAATGATCATGTACCTTCCTTTTTTAATTCTTATAGATGTAGAAAATTATAGAATAATAAACTAACCCTAACCCTATTAATCAATATGAATTAAAAAACAATTTTGATTTGTCATGTCTCTTCATTTGATACTAATAGATTGTAGAATTGAATTATAATATAGAAGTATGGTGAGATTTAATGATTGATTAATACGAATAAAAAAAAATATCTTGATTTGTCACGCACCTTCAGTTTTTTTATTCTAATAGATTGTAGAATAGAATAATAATTAAAGTATTGTGAGATAATGATTGATTAATATGAATTAAAAAAACATCTTGAAACAAAATAATATCACAGTACAACACGTTTGTGTGTTGTTGCTGTATGTAACCAGCTCACTCCGGTGACTTGTCCCCTAAAAATGAAGAAAAAGAGAAAACTGGGTTATTAAATTTATTGTGTTGAGACATCAGATGAGACCAGATTGTAATTTTTACTCACACATGATTGGTCCAATAGTAAGTGGCTTCATAGGGGCAGAGGTTGAAAGGGAACGACGTGCTCTTCTTGTGCAAGACTTCGTGGTGAGAAAGGGAAAAAATAAACATTACCATTAAAACCCAGTGTTTGAGCAACATTGATTATTGACATAGACTGTATATATAATGGACAAAACTGGTGTTTTGAGGCCAATAGTATCGGAGAAAACTGTCGGTGTGGAACAAGTTCATGGCTACTTACAGTCTATCTGTCGGCCCTCCTGAACCTGTGAATCAATCAACCTGTCAATCACGACGTAGCCACGCCCTAATGCATACCCTGCTTTATCGTCAAATATAAAATCAGGGCGGCCAAAATGTCACAAATGAACACCAGACTGCATTGAAGAAGGCTTTAAAATAGCGATTGAGACCATAAACACATTTTGAAAATGTTTACTGAGGTTAGAAATCAAGTGAGAAGTTGGTGAATTCTCCATTGACTTGTATAGAGACGGTCGCCCCCTGGTGGCCTTTTGATAGAATGCAGCTCTAAGTTACTTCCGTGTTGGCCTCATTTCAGAGGACTGGAGCTCCCCGCCTGATTATTGATTGACATCGCTATCGATAAAGTGACGTGTTACTCACTGGAACACATGAGGAGCTCCTCTGGTCACACAATCTGAGGCTGCAGTGAAGGAAAACGTCTCTGTATTCACCCTGCGGCAGGAAGAACAGGGCAGAGAAACGAGCCCTTCGAGATGAGCCACTCTCAACCACAGACACCTGTCGGCGGTCAGTGGGACACCTGGTGGAGAGGATGGAACGAGTCATTTCACATTGCTAAACAGTCAATGTTTTCCCCATTTTCATTATACTTTACATAGGGAATATATGGGATTTAACGGGAATATATGGGAATTAAAGGAAATAAACTGGACATTTACAGAGTTGCATGTTAGCCTATAACTGCAAACTTAAATGTAATCATCGTGTAGCATAACCTTGCATAAAACAACCAGATTTAATGCAAATACAGGTGAATATCTACCCTATTCTTCAATCACATGGACATAGCACATTACTTACTGCAGGGCCACACCGCCTACATGCACTGTGCATTCCTCCATCACATACACACAAAGATTTTTACAACCCTGGACTATTGAATCCACACATTTGAACCCAAAGACAACATAAAGTTTACCCCAAATTTCCAATTAATTCCAAAATAATTCCCATATTTTCCCATAATTTCCATGGAAAGTTTCAGAAATTTCCCAGCCTTTTGCAACCCTACTGCTGACAGAGACGTACTTGTTCTGGATGAGAGAGTATCGCACGGGATCGTCAGGGTTTGAAGAGTGAGTGGCGTAGCAGTCCTTCAGAACAGCTGCAAAGTTTGTATCCCTCTCATCCACAGAGACCCCCACGTACAGCGGCGAGCCCACCGGCAGGGTGACTTGGCCTGCTGGATAAGTCTCTGTGTAGGTGGAGTTGCGGAACAGAAACATGGAGGCTCTGGCTTTGGCACCTGAGCCTGAAATGCCACCTGCCAGTCTGTCAAGAAAACACGATTTACAGCCTTGTATTTATTACGTGCAGCAGTATAGTCTATTTATGGTCACCACTAGAGGCCACTGCAGCACTGTTAGAAGACCTACTTTCACCAGGTTTGCCTGAAGTTTTGTGATGCCATGTCAACATAATTTGAAAATGTGTACAATCATGTCACACTTTTCTATTATTACAACTGTAGATGGTGAATGATGCCATAGTGCCCTTTAATAAAAGACTACTCACTCCAGGAATGGTCTGATGGACACATTCAGGCTGGTGCTTGTGTCCAAAGGATAGGCACAGGAGAAGGGAAGACTCACAGGAACAGCGAAGGATGTGTTGTCCATTGGATAGATGAATAAAGTGTTGGAGTAGATGGCATGTGTGTTGTTGGTCTGAAGAACAGAAGATGATAAATTATGAGTCAGTTGAGTGATTGGGTGTGCTATTGGTAAAACCTGCTGACATGAAAACCGGTCTTAATTATTGTAATATTAGGATAGACTAACATATAGGTATCACAAACATATTCAGTACCATTATTTCACCATTTATGCCCCATACACCAGTGATGCATAATTTATTATCTCGTCTTTCAGAAATAACATGCTTGATGTCCCAAAATCTTCCCCAGCTTACTCAAAAATCATTATTTTTTGTCCTCCACAGTCCACCCAACCTTTTGTTTGATGTCTGGACAATGGTGTCTGATGTTGAAAAACCTGAAACACTCGATGACCCCAGCTTACATTACTGACTGTGTCCATATGCACCACAAGATGTGCAAGTACAACATTGGCAGACATGAAGGCTACAAATGTTAAGTAATTGTATATCAGTCAGGAACACTCTTGTCATAGATCAAACCATTGATTGCGAAAAAATGGAAATACAGTTTTGCTTGGTGCTGAATGCTCCACTTTAATGCTCCCTGGATTAGCCAGCAGCATGCTGAGCCAAAACAGGAAGCGCAATGCAAAGTGGCCTGAAAGCAAGACATGAATTTCAGATAGACCCTTGCAAGATCAGTGTAGGTGAGTCATATTTAAATGGTCTGCCTTGTTGTGAGAATGGCTGTGATTGGTGTGTGACTGATAAGGTATGCTGATTCAATCAGCGGCTGTCACCTGATTACAGCTGGGGCGTATGACTTCCGTGTCCTGCATGAACTAATACGATGCTTCATTTTCTTAAAGTTGCAATGTCTCTACACACTTTTGTAGCAGTTCACCTTCTGCTGTATCTCCAACCAGCTCATGTTAATTTGGGAGCTAGTACTATGCTAGCTCTCTGGGTTTAAACCTGAACAACATATACAGTACATAACACAGCAGAGAGGACAATGATATGTCAGGTTAGGTCAGGTTTTACTTTACCGTCAGTGTGTTTCCACAGGGTCCTGCCTGGGCCTCCACTTCGTACCAAACTACACCATCAAGTACTCTGACTGAGGAGCAGTTGCGGGCTGCCAGGTTGCCAGTGAACGGATTCAAGCCAGAGGACGTCATGCTAGCCAAATCCAGGCCTACTTGAAGTTTATCACGGCCACAAATGAGTTGTGATGGCTGGTGTGGAAGATGCTGGACTAAAGAATAAAATAGTATATAATATAACCTCCATAAACCAGCAAATTACATTTTTACATCAGTGAAAAGATGTTTCAAATTGAACAATACCTGTGCTGGTGGGAGGATGAGTGATGGTGGAGCTTTGTGGTCTTGGATCAGATGTGGTTGAAGCAACTGCAGGCTCTGTTCGGTTAACCTCTGAAACAATGAAATAAGTCATAAATAGTTAAACACTTAAATGAATGGACTAGGTGAGCAGATTGATTATTTTGCATCAGTGAAAAGATGTTTGAAAATTGAACAATACCTGCACAGTATGCAAGATTGCAAATTGATGGCTTCACAAGTTTGTAGACATAATAGTTTCCATAGCAGAGCTTGACCTGGATGATGTATGAGCGAACATAGCAGCAGTTGCCGCTCCAGGAAGGGCACACAGTGCGACTTACAATTTCATTTGACTGTGTGGGATGAGGTTCTGTTATCCACATAGGAGCATAGGTTCCACATCTGCGATCAGCCACACATCTCTCTGGAATATGAGCACTGGTTTGCCCCAGGAACAGGCGATACCAGCCTTGCCAGTTAACATTTCTGTCACAGTGGTTGCCCTGATACACTGTATAATTAGTTGAACGCCACTCATCATGTAGTGCAGTGTAGTGGTCACAGGGGTCGGCACAACTAATCCCATTAATGCAGTCCATACCTAAGGGACAAACATTATGTCCACAGACAACTGCCCCTGTGAAAAGCAACAGAATAGTTTGATGCACGCTGTTTTGTGTTATTTTTGTGTATTCTGAGAGTAAATTTACACTGATTCATGAAGGCCTTTTCAATAAGTAACAAATCATTTCTCAGGCTCATTGAACATATTAAATTCTAGTTTTCAAAATAATATAAAAAACAGTACATAATAATAGTATGTGTGAAATTATGTTGAAGACATCTAGATTAGAAGTAAATTCATGTGTGACACAAAAGTAGGAGAAATGTAACGAATCTATGTAAATTAAAAAATTACACAGTGAATATGTGTCATGATGTGTAACTCAAGATGATAAGATGTCAGATGGTTTACCTGAGGTGCTTCCTGTATTAATCTGCAAAATGAGGATCAACAATAAACCCCCAGGCATCCCCATTATGGACAACATGGAGGACACAGACCTGTTAAAGAAGACAACACACATGTCTTAATGCAACACATTACAGAATCACACTGCAAACAATGTGTTTCCAGAGGACACTTGAAAGTGAGGGACACTTCTGGACAGAATGCATTGCCAGTTGTTTGAAGGTGCAGATACACTTCCATAATTTTAAATCTTTTCAAAGATAAAAATGGAAATCTGAAACAATTAACTGTGTGTACAAGTGTATTTATTTATGCCAATTGATTTTCAGTTTTTATCATAATGTAGTATGTTCTTAACTATTGTATATTGTCTTATTTTTTTATCTTTGGATGCCTAACAAAGGGAACACTGATGAAAACTAGCATTTTGGCTAACTCGGCCAAATAATTTGAAATAAAAAAATTAACAGAAATCCATCCAAACTAGAACTCACCCTGTATTGTTTTCAGGTATTAAAAATATTACAAGAACATTAGATTAGATAAAATAATAAAGCGCTGTCTAAACAATAAACTAAAGAATTAACTAAATGACACATCGAGATTCTGAAATACCCCAAATAAGGAACAGGGCACAACTTCAGGTGGTTTAGACAGAGCCAGCAGCTACAGCAAATTGAGTCTAGAGAGGAGCAGCCCACTTTAACCAATTCATCTAAGATTTAAAAAGAGGAGTGTGCAGGTTCACCTACCTCTAGAGGAGATACTTGATTTCAGGGTTTCTCTGGTGATGCTTCAGCTCTTCATCAGACTCTTCTTCTTCGGGTGTCTGCAAGGACGAAACTGCTCTTTCACTCTTTTATCCTTTTTCTGAATGTCCACACCCCAGCCCTGAGACAAAGTCTCATTGTGTCTTTATTTGCACAAACTGGTTTTCTCCCAGAACATGGTCATTTTTGACACGCAAATGTTTTACACCAATCAAGGGTGTTGGTTTGATTTATCTTTGGAAGGAAAAATACATTGTTACAATGGCTTACATTGTACATTGTACCATTTGGGCTGGGCACTGGTGCTGTTAATAAAAAAAAATCAATCAATCAATCATGTTACAAATAGTTGTGTACGTGCACTCTTTTCTCATTCGTATGCACATACGCATGCACATAAAGAGCATGACTGCAAAATATTAACTACATTGAATATGTATTTGCAAACTTGCCAGAAACCAGACCTGTATCATGAATTTTACACCGAGGGGTAGTGAGAGTTGCCATCTTTCCATATAAACTGCTGGAGCTGTTCATGGTGCTGAAAGACTTTGCCCCACTGCTGATAGACAAGCATGTGGTGCTGAGGATAGACAACATGACAACAATGGTGCATCTGAATCAGGCAGTATTCTCTCAGCTTGGCTGTTGGCTCCCAACAGAAATGGGCTGAATGTCATTTGGGAGGTCCCACATAAGTGTGGAGATTGAATCCCACACAAATTCAGGAGAGTGGAGGTGGATCTGTTTGCCTTACAAGGAGATACACAGTGTGTGTTATGGTTCTCCATTAACACACAAAATGACTCTCTACTGGGAGTGGATGCCTTCGCTCAGCGATTGTGGCCCAAAGCTCTCCTTTGTGCTTTGCTTAGTCCCCTGATCCGTTGTCTTGTAGCGCACATAAAGGAGGAATACATGGAAAGTACATGGTTCCTGACAATGATATACCTGCTAATGGGGAAGCCATGGTAAATCCTGTGGCACAGATGTGAACTCACAGCTCTAGATGGTGCGTCTTGTACTTACCATTTGCCAGTAGTTATAAGCTTAGCCACTTCAAGAGGAGGCCATGAGGGACGAGGGTTATTGTGACACATTCCACTCTAACTTGATTGAACTTCTTGGCAACAGGTAGTCAAGTTAACCCTTACATACTGTTCAGGGTCACATTTGACCCATTTCTTTGCATTTGAGAGCTGTAAAAAAAACACTGTAAAACATAATCCTAATGCCCAGTATACAAAAATAGAAGAAGAAAAAATTAAGTGTTCTCCTGGATCATAACATTTTCTCTTTCCATAAGATGAATCAAATAGAAGGACAAACATATATTAATGACTGATGGGGAATTTATGAATGTGAATTGGTGTAGAGACTAATTATGAGTCAGAATATGAACAGTATGAAAGAGTTAAAGGATTTACTCAATTTAACATTGAAACACTTTGATTTAACTTGTATATTATGCTATTTAAACTTTGAAAAGTGCTAGAGTTTTGAATAAAGTGAAACTGAAATTTAGTTAACACATACGCATTTGGTTGTGAACACTGAAACTCATTGCTCTGCATGAAGCACTTGTCTTTCAACAACTGTATTATTATAGGAGATAAAGCAACAATTGATCAAAGACAACAAGTGTTACATGCAATACACTGAGAGCAGCTTGTTTGTTGAGTTCTTGGTGTGTTCAACAAAGATCCACTTGGCAGGTTCATCAATGTTTTAATTGCCATGACATAATATCCTCATTCTTAAAGTTTCCAAAGGACAAAAAGTACAAAAGATACTTGGCAGTGAAAACTATTTGGTTTGGATGATCATCAAAGATCACTATGACCTGACTTGCAAATATGTTGTTATGTGTTTTAAAGTATGTGTTAAAGCAATAAATCATAAAGACACTGAAACTGGTTTTTGTTTTTTAATTGCTGCTCCTTAGATTTTATCATTGGTGGGTAACGCCCGATGATTGAACTTCTTGGTAACAGGTAGCCAAGTTAAAGGATTAAGTTAAAGTGCTTGAAACACATATGCATGCACATGGGGCTTGGCCCCTGAAGAGGAGGGCTAGGAGGGATTAGGATTGTACCCTGCAGTGGTTTGCACCATCCAGGGCGCCATGATTAAAAAAGTGTGCACTGGATACAATTTGAAGTGAACTTGGAATGCATCATTTCTAAGGTGTTGGTAAAAATATGATTTATTTATATATAATTATTGATATAGGTCCTATGCCTCTAGACTGTTAGCATGCTAAAGCTAGGTAAATGGGTAAATGGGTGAAACTCTGGGTGGACATTATTATTGTTCTGCACGTCTGAGTAAGTGGATTATTAAACTATTTTGACAGTCATGGATCATATGCATGTAAACTGGACAGACGAGAAACACTACACTACAAAGGACTTCACACACACACACGTACGCACACACACACACACACACACACACACACACACACACACACACACACACACACACAGAGCAATCGGGATTGTGCAAGTTTTATACAGAAGAAGAGACAAAAATGGTTACACAACAAAAGACCAGTATGGAACAGTAAATTATTTAATATTCTTTATTCTACACTTTTGGACATTAAGCATTATTTTGTTTAATTATGTTTAAGTATTTTTGTAATAAAGTGAAAAACAACCAGAGCATACAGAGTAACAACATACTGATTTGTACTGGATAGTATACAATCAGTAAAGTCTCCTCAGCCTGGTGGGAAAAAAAATATATGTGCATATTGGTATCTGCATTGGTATCAAATATCTGTGAAAATGAGCTGGAAAATACCAACATATTGGATATCAGCAAAAAGATCTCATATCATTCATCCTTAGTTTGGAACTTTAAGTTGTACTGTATGAGAAAGTTAAAGATACTATTGGAAAGTGTCACATTTTCCACAGGTTTACTGGGATTAATGATTATATATATTTTGGAATTGTTTCTTCAAAATACAACAATACTTTAAATTAAAAACTAATATCCTCATTCTTATTTGACATCTCTTAAAATTTCCAAAGGACAAAAAGTACAAAAGATACTTGGCAGTGAAAACTATTTGGTTTGGATGATCATCAAAGCTGTATCGTGGCACACCCCGGTGGTCAAGTGGTTAGAGCGCCACATAATCGCAGCTTCCCTGGTTCGAATCTGGCCAGGCACCGATGCTGCAGGTCATTCCTCTCTCTCTCTCTCTCTCTCTCTCCCTGATTCCTGTCAGCCTCTCTGCCAGTTACTTACTAAAATAAAGGCATGAAAAGCCCCAAAACTAAACCTTTAAAAAGAAGATATATCGTGACACATTCCACTGACTGACAGTTTCCTCATTCATTTGTCACTCTATGATTTGGCATGCAAAGATACCATCATGTTTTTTTCCAGTACGTGTTCAAACAATAACAACGTGTCAATTTGAACATTGAAACTGTTTTTTAGATTGGATTTTATCATCGTTGGATGACTGAAATTCCTGGCAACAGGTAGTCAAGTTAAGGGTTAGAGTAAGGTTATGCTTTTTAAGGTTTTGAAAAGTGTTTGAGTTTTGAATAAAGTGCTTGAACTATTGAGGTGAACTTAGAGGCATATTGTGTTATATTCCACTTTCACTCTCAGCATATTGGATATCAGCAAAAAAAAGAAATCATGCAACATTCTGCATGCAGCTGAATTCATAGTTTGATGCAAGCTGATATCCTCTATAAGTAATGTGCTTTACACTGTCTTTCACAGTCTAAATGTAATCTTAATGGTAAAATGGAAAATCCTCTTAATATGAATGAATAACATAACATAACTTAAATATAAATTGACCTCTTAAATAAAAATAAATGAACACTATCATCTAAGGAACGATATCATGAACAAAATTCTAAAATCAGCTGCACATTTTCAAGTAAGTATACTACCAAGTCTTATCACTTCATAACAACAATAATAATTAAAGCTGCAAGCAGCGATGAACAGGCACACATGTCGGGCTGTGGCGCAGTCGGAGGGCTCGCATCACGGGAACATAGAAGTCTTCAGACATAACACTTCCTGTGTCTACTATGTGGTGCTAGAGTAAACCCATTAAGTAACTCACTACTCACACGGCTGTTGTAGCGTATGATGTGGAAGACACACCATGTGCATGTCATGTAAACAGGCTGATGTGTGTCACGAGACTGACTTCCTGTGTCCAGTAGGTGGTGCTATGACTAAGAGACAATATTGAAGCATAGATGTGTTCAGGACGGGACTCTTATGATGAGACATTTGGTCTGTTAAAGTTGCTCACTGCTGCAAGTAGGTGGCGCTATGGCTGTTACTGAATATGGGCCTGTGCATATCTTCAGACCGGGACTCTTAACAAGCTTAGTGAATTTAGTGAAAAGACTGGACCAAGGCTGCTCAACAAGGCTGGTCAACCAGCCTGACCAGCTAAAGTGTCCAAAACCCCTTTAGACCAGCTAACCAAACCAGCTAAGCCCAGCAAGACTGGTCGGGCTGGTCAAAGCTGTTTTTTCAGCAGGTTGGGATTCTTAACAAGCATAGTGAATTTGGAAAAGACTGGACTATGTGGAGTCAAGTGATAAGACTTGAAATTCCATGGCAAGACAATGAAATTCGCTGTGAGACTACCCCCCCGCCCCCCCGACCCCCCCAGGAATTTTGTAGGTCATACTGTCGAGACGTTTTGTCCCACCTTTTTGCACAACCCATAAAATATTACATTTTTCGTGTGTGTGCACAGTGCCATGAGTTACCTGGCTGCCAAAAGAGCAATATTCCAGCCAGAAGACGAATAACATCTTTAGGAACAAGAGGGCTTTCACACCGTCGTTGTTCGGGCCCTAATAACACAGATACATGCATAAGAACATAACATAACATAACATAACATAACGTAATGTAACATAACGTAACACAACATAACATAGCCTAACGTAACAAAATGCAACACAACACAACTTAACATAACGTAACATAACGTAGCCTATCATAACATAACGTAACGTCACATAACGTAATATGATGTAATGTAACACAATATAACATAAGAACATAGATACATATATAACAACGTGACCTGAAATAACATGACATCATGTAACATAACATAAAATAACAAAATAACATAACACGATACATAAGAACATAACATAACGTAACATAATGCTACACAACACAACTTAACGTACCAATGTTACATAATATTACAACGTGATGTAACTCAACATACATAAAATACATATATAAGAAGACGTATGAACATGTACGTAAAAACAAAACCCGAAATAACAACATAGCATAGTATAACATGACATCATGTAATGTAACATAAAGTAACATAACATAATGTAGCATACCGTAACACAACATAGCATAACAAAATAGGATTACACAGACTCATGTGTAAGAACGTAATATAACACAACACAATGCAACGTAATGTAACATAAGATGGTGTCACATGACATAACGTTACGTAACATGACATAATGTAACACTACGTACATAAAATACATACATAAGAACATGAATGAACGCTTACGTAAAAACATAACCTGAAATAACAGAACATACAGTAGCATAGTATAACAAGACATCATGTAACGTAATGTAACATAACATAAAATAACAAAATAACAAAACACAATACATACATAAGAAAGTAATATAACGTAACATAATGCAACACAACATAACATAATGTGATGTAACATAATATACATAACATGGATGAACATGTACGTAAAAACATAACCTGAAATAACAACACAACATAACATAATGTGATGTAACATAACATAACATAAAATAACAATAAGATAACATGCATAGGTAAATGATAGGTAAAGAATATAATATAACATAACACAAAACAACATGAAAATATAACAGCAACAACATGGATAATATAACAACATTACATAACATAAATATAATGTGACATAACATTTCATAGCACGACAACAAAAAAACAACACAGATAAATAACATAACCGCACAACATAGCATGATAACAACATAGCATAATAACAACATAGCATGATAACAACATACTGTAGCATGATAACAACATAGCATTAGTTTGTTTAGCATAGCATAGCATGATAACAACATAGCATGATAACATAGCATGATAACAACATAGCATGATATAATGATGTAACATTAAAGAAAACATAGCGTGTAGCATTGCTAAGCATTGCATTAGTTTGTTTAGCATAGCATGATAACAACATAGCATGATAACATAGCATAATAACAACATAGCATGATAACAACATAGCATAATAAGATAGCATGATAACAACATAGCATGATAATAACATAGCATGATGTGACATTAAAGAAAACATAGCGTGTAGCATTGCATAACATAGCATTAGTTTGTTTAGCATAGCATAGCATAATAACATAGCATAGCATAACAACATAGCATAATAACAACATAGCTTAATAAGAACATAGCATGATGTGACATTAAAGAAAACATAGCGTGTAGCATTGCTTAGCACTGCGTAACATAGCATTAGTTTGTTTAGCATAGCATGTAACACAGTAAAGCATAACATTGCGTAACAAGATAACGTAACACAGTTAGCCGGGTTAGCGCGCCACAATACATTTAAACCTGTTAGCTACAGTGATCTGCCAAGTCCACGCTGGATCTGTGCTAACAAAATGCAAAGAACTCAATGATCGCAAGCTGACTTCATTTGAACCCTGCCGTCTGAATGAAAAGAAACCAAAAGAGTTAATATCTGGGTGAGGGACACACAAATACAACACAACGACAAACATGATCAAATAATCTCAATTACATTTCCTCAGTTTGACAGTCAGGGTTTTTATAGGCCTGCAGCATAATTGAACCAGCAACACGTGCTAAGCTGATGGACATCTGTGCTCTCTCTCTCTCTCTCACACACACACACACACACACACACACACACACACACACACACACACACACACACTGCTCACGCCACAGCTTTTTTTCTTTCATTATGCAACACTAATCTGAAGCCTGTGTTGAAAAGCAGCCATTGTGTGGCAGAGCTGCTGCTGAGTTAAGCAGCGCCGTGGAAATCACTGGACTGTTGGCAAAAAAAAACTGAGCGTACTGTAACAGAAGGAAGTGGATGTTTCCTCGGTGAACATGAAGAATAACAGAACAACAAAACAAATGAAAGGATTGTAATTTTCCCGTCACATATATGTGGCTTTTTAACACACAAAGATAATTGTTAAAATTAAAAAGAATGAACTTTTGACACCAGAGAGCAATAAATAAATAAAATACAGTGCAGTCGGTCAATTAAAGCAGTTTGATATGTTACACATTTAGTTAATCAATCAATCAATCAGACTTTATTTGTACCTTTCATACAGATTAGCGCAGTTTAAACTGTTAGTTAGCTCATTGACAAAAAAGGAATAAAAATAAAGAACAAATGAAAGACGAAAAAATAAGACCAAAGCACACAAGAGAAAATAAAAATCATAAAAAAATGTTAAATTCAAAATAATAAATTTAAATAAAATACATTTAAATAAATTATTAATAATAAAAAAAGAGTAAAATAAGAGAAAATGTTTATTAAAAGTCAGAGTAAAAAAAATAGTAAAATAAATGAAGTTAAAAATAAATATAAGCTGTACTAAAGTTAGGTTAAGACAGAAGGAAGGAAGGGAAGGAAGGAATTAAGAAAAGGAGAGAGTAAAGGAAAGAAGGAAGGAAGGAAGGAAGGAAGAAAAGGAGGGAGAGAGGAAAGGAAAGAGGAAGGGAGGAAGGATAAATAAAATACATTTAAATAAAATAAGTAATAATAAATAAGTAAACAAAAAAATGAGTAAAATAAGAGAAAATGTTTATTTAAAAAAAAAAGGCTTAAAGAGACAAAAGTAAAATAAAAGATGAAGTTAAAAATAAATATAAGCTGGACTAAAGATAGGTTAAGAAAGAGATCAAAGGACAAAATAAAATTGATAAGAAGATAAAACTATAGAATAATAATAATAATAAAGGTGGCAAATTAAAGATGATGATGTTATGTGTGATATATATAATATTATCAGAAAGTGTAAATTAAGAACGTTCCCATCTTAAAGCTACTTAACCCTTAAACACACAACGTGCACCAGGAGATACAAACTCTTTTAACCTTCCTGTTGTCCTCCCGGGTCCTTCCTCTGTCCTTCCTTCCTTCCTTCCTTCCTTCCTCAGATCTAAGTTCAGCTGTTAGGGTAAATGTTCCCTCCTTCTGTCCTTTCTTCCTTCCTTCATCTTTCCTTCCTTCCTTCATCTGTTCGTCCTTTCCTTCCTCCCTCCTTTCCTTCCTTCTTCCCTCCTTTCCTTTCCTTCCTTCTTCCCTCCCTCCTTTCCTTCCTTCTTCCCTCCTTTCCTTCCTTCTTCCCTCCTTTCCTTCCTACCTTCCTTCCTTCCTCTCTCCTTTCCTTCCTACCTTCCTTCCTGAGTTAAAGTCAGTGACGGTCATCTGAGCTGAAGTTATGCTCTTACATCCCATTTGCTAATATCAGCATATTTTAATTATCTTAACTCTACCTGTTTTAATCATAAACCGCTGCCAAGACATCGCCTTAGAAAAAAACAATTTTATTACTATCATCATCACATTTGTGTCAAGATGTTTTCAGTCTCGTGGCGACATCGTTGGCCGTGCGTAGCTACAGGCTGGTAAATCATTTTACCATATTTGTGCTTCGCTGCGTTGGCTTACTGTCACTGTGAGTATTTCTTCCCAAAGATGCAATAATTAAAAAAGGGGTTTAAGAATTGAGTTTATATTAACCCGTCCTGTTGTCCTCGAGTCAAGGAAGGAAGGAAGGGAGGAAATGAGGAAGGAAGGGAGGAAAGGGGGAAGGAAGAAGGAAGGAATGGAGGGAGGGAGGGAGAGAGGAAGGAAGGGAGGAAATGAGGAAGGGAGAAGGAAAGGGAGGAGGGAAGGATGGACAAGAGGGAGGAAGGAAGGGAGGAAAGGAGGGAGGGAGGAAGGAAGGGAGGAAAGGAAAGAAGGAAGGAGGGAAGGAAAGATGGAAGGGAAGGGAAGGGAAGGGAAGGGAAGGAAGGAAGGAAGGAAGGAAGGAAGGAAGGAAAGAGAGAAGAAAGGACAGAAGGAAGGGAGGAAGGAATGAAAGGAAGGAAGAAAGAAAAGGAGGGAGAAAGGAAAGAAGGAAGGGAGGAAGGAAGAAGGAACAGAGGGGGAAGGAAGGAAAGGAAGGAAGAAAGAAAACGAGGGAGAGAGGAAAGCAAATAAGGAAGGGAGGACGGAAAGGAAAGAAGGAAGGAAGGGCAATCATGTATGGTCACCACCTGCAGAATCTGTCTCAACATGTCACATCCACATTAACATTTCATGCTCATTCATCTCTGCATCATCACTGCTGTTAAACTCTCCACCTCCCCATGCAGCCTGCTCCATCTATTAGCAGCCTGCTCCATCTATTAGCAGCCTGCTCCATCTATTAGCATTTAGTTATGTGTGTCACGCTTGCTCACATTTGTTCCCGAGCAATGACATCACAGCCGAGCTACGAGCCCCGAGCCACGAGCCAAACTAGAAGAAATGCTGTATATTGTTGTAATGGATGGTTAAAGCCTTGGAAATAGGATGATGTGATGATGGATGGAGGGAGGGGGGGAAGGAAGGGAGGAAATGAGGAAATAAGAAGGGAAGGGAGGAGGGAAGGATGGACAGGAGGGAGGGAGGAGGGAAGGAAGGGAGAGGGGAGGGAAGGAAGGACAGGTGGGAGGAAGGAAGGGAGGGAAGGAGGGAGGAAGAAAGTCAGGGAGGAAGGAAGGAAGGAAAGTAGGGATGAAGGAGGGAAGAAGGAAGGAAAGGGGGGGAGAGGGAGAGAGGAAGGAAGGGAGGAAATGAGGAAGTAAGAAGGGAAGGGAGGAGGGAAGGATGGACAGGAGGGAGGGAGGAGGGAAGGAAGGACAGGTGGGAAGGAGGGAGGAAGAAAGTCAGGGAGGAAGGAAGGAGGGAAGAAGGAAGGAAAGGAGGGAAGAAGGAAGGAAAGGAGGGAGGAAGGAAGGAAGGAAGGAAAGGAGGGAGGAAGGAAGGAAGGAAGGACAGGAAGGAAGGAATGAAGGGAGGAAGGAAAGGAAGGAAGGAAGAAAGGGGAAGGACGAAGGAAGGAAGGGAGGAAGAAAGAAGGAACGGAGGGGAAGGAAGGGAAGGAAGGAAGAAAAGGAGGGAGAGAGGAAAGGAAAGAAGGAAGGGAGGAAGGAAGGAAAGGAGGGAGAGAGGAAAGGAAAGAAGGAAGGGATGAAGGAAAGGAAGGAAGGACGGAAGAAAGAAGGAAGGAAGAAAAGGAGGGAGGAAAGGAAAGAAGGAAGGGACGAAGGGAAAGAAAGAAGGAAGAGAGGAAGGAAACTACAAACTAGAAATACTGTATATTGTTGTAATGGATGGTTAAAGCCTTGGAAATAGGATGATGTGATGTGATGATGGGGGGGGGGGGGGGAGGGAGGAAATGAGGAAGTAAGAAGGGAAGGGAGGAGGGAAGGATGGACAGGAGGGAGGCAGGAGGGAAGGAAGGGAGAGAGGAGGGAAGGAAGGAAGGGAGGGAAGGAGGGAGGAAGAAAGTCAGGGAGGAAGAAAGGAAGGAAAGTAGGGATGAAGGAGGGTAGAAGGAAGGAAAGGAGCGAAGAAGGAAGGAAAGGAGGGAGGAAGAAAGGAAGGAAGGACAGGAGGGAGGAAGGAAGGGAGGGAAGGAGGGAGGAAGAAAGTCAGGGAGGAAGAAAGGAAGGAAAGTAGGGATGAAGGAGGGTAGAAGGAAGGAAAGGAGCGAAGAAGGAAGGAAAGGAGGGAGGAAGAAAGGAAGGAAGGACAGGAGGGAGGAAGGAAGGAAGAAAAGGAGGGAGAGAGGAAAGGAAAGAAGGAAGGGAGGAAGGAAGGAGGGGGGGCTAAGGGGGAGGGGGTGATAAGTTGAGCTGAGACTAGTTTCATGTCTGTGCATTTCCATTATGATCCTTCCACTTCATGTCACACACACACACACTCTCTCTCACACACACACTCTATCACACACACACACACACACACACACACACAAACACACACAGTCTTTCTCACACACACACACACACACATACACACACACACTCTCTCTCTCTCTCTCTCACACACACAAACACACTCTCTCTCTCTCTCACACACACAAACACACACACACACACACACACACTCTCTCTCACACACACACACACACACAAACACAGGATGGAGCAGTTGGTCACGATGCCGGATATATTGAAGGCAGCTGATGGATGATCTCTCTCTGTCTCCGTCTCCCTGGAGATGCAGCAGCAGATGTCACGCTGGAGTCAAACATACAAATCTTTATGTTTCTGTCAAATATTCAGTTTCTGGCAATTATTTTTAAAAATAAAAAAAAATAAAAACAAAAACAAGCTGGAGTCTAAATTTTTTCACCAGAGATGAATATGGCACATTTCATCCTCTAGTGGACACACACAGTATGACAGTCTTTATCTTTTATTGAGTCATTACAGCTAAAGGCACAGTTTGATCTTCCTTCCTTCCTTCCTCCCTCCTTTCCTTCGTCCTTCCTCCCTCCTTTCCTTCCTTCCTTCTTTCTTCCTCCCTCCGTCCTTCCCTCCTCCCTTTCCTTCCTTCCTCCCTCCTTCCTTCCCTCCTCCCTTTCCTTCCTCCCTCCTTCCTTCCCTCCTCCCTTCCTCCTTCTTTCTTCCTCCCTCCTGTCCATCCTTCCCTCCTCCCTTTACTCCCTTCCTTCCTCTCTCCCTCCCTCCCTCTTTTCCTTCCTTCCTCCCTCTTTTCCATCCTTCCTTCCTTCCTCCCTCCCTTCCTTCTTTCTTCATCCCTCCTTTCCTCCCTCCGTCCTTCTTATCCTTCCTTCCCTCCTCCCTCCTTTCCTCCCTCCTGTCCATCCTTCCCTCCCTCCTTTCCTTCCTTCCCTCCTCCCTTCCTCATTTCCTCCCTTCCTTCCTTGACTCGAGGACAACAGGAGGGTTAATATAAACTCAATTATTTTTAAAAACAAAAACAAGCTGGAGACTAAATTTTTTCACCAGAGACGAATACGGCACATTTCACCCTCTAGTGGACACACACGGTATGACAGTCTTTATCTTTCATTGAGTCATTACAGCTAAAGGCACAGTTTGATCTGACCTCACTAAGTAGAGGCACAACTTCACCTACTTCCAAAGTGCAAGAAGAAAGTCCTTTCCTTCCTTCTTCCTTCCTTCCTCCCTCCTTTCTTCCTCCCTCCTTTCCTCCCACCTACTTCCAAAGTGCAAGAAGAAAGTCCTTTCCTCCCTTCTTCCTTCCTTTCCTCCCTTCTTCCTTCCTTTCCTTCCTTCCTCCCTCCGTCCTTCCCTCCCTCCTCCCTCCCTTCCTTCTTCCCTCCTCCCTTCCTTCCTCCCTCCCTTTCCTTCCTTCTTCGTTCATTCCTTCCTTCTTCCCTTCCTCCCTCCGTCCTTCCTGTCCATCCTTCCCTCCTCCCTTTCCTGCCTTCCTTCCTCTCTCCCTCCCTCCCTCCTTTCATTCCTTCCTTCCTCCTTTCCTTCCCTTCCTTCCTCCCTCCTGTCCATCCTTCCCTCCTCCCTTTCCTTCCCTTCCTTCCTCCCTTCCTCCCTCCTGTCCATCCTTCCCTCCTCCCTTTCCTTCTTCCTTCCTCATTTCCTAGCTTCCTTCCTTCCTCTCTCCCTCCCTCCTTCCCTCCTTTCTGTCCTTCCTTCCCCCTTTCCTCCCTTCCTTCCTCATTTCCTCCCTTCCTTCCTTGACACAGTGACAGGAAGCCAATGCAGGGTTAAAAGGTCAAAACTCCAGAAACACTTTGAAGACTACCGAAGCGTTTTATAGTTAGACTTTCAGCTTGTGGCCTGATTGGGTCGTAATAAAAAGCGCTACTGATAACATTTCGGAGCCATTTGGAGATAAACCATATCACTTCATTTGTTTTGCATTCTTTGTTTTTTATGTCTGTTTTTTATGGTGTCCTTGAACGCATCATCATTATTATTGTTATTATTATTATTTCCTTCCTTCCCCCTCCGTTCCTTCTTTCTTCCTCTCTTCCTTCCTTTTCTTCCTCTCTTCCTTCTTTCCTTTCCTTTCCTCTCTCCCTCCCTCCTTCCTTCCTCCCTTCTTTCCTTTCCTCCCTTCCTTCCCTCCCTCCTTTTCTTCCCTCCCTTCCTTCCTTCTTTCCTCCGTCCTTCCTTCCTTTCCTTTCCTTCCTTTCCTCTCTCCCTCCTTCCTTCCTTCCATTCCTTCCTTCCCCCTTGGTTCCTTCTTTCTTCCTCCCTTCCTTCCTCCGTCCTTCCTTTCCTGTCGCCTTCCTTCCTTTCCTCCCTCCTTTTCTTCCCTTCCTTCCTTCCCCCTCGGTTCCTTCTTTCCTCCCTTTCCTTCCTCCCTTCCTTTCCTTTCTCCCTCCTTCCTTCCTTCCTTCCTTTCCTCCCTCCGTTTCTTCCCTTCCTTCCTTCCTTCCCCCTCGATTCCTTCTTTCTTCCTCCCTTCCTTCCTTCCTTCTTTCCTCCTTCCTTCCTTCCTTCCTTCCTTCCCTCCCTCCCTCCTTACTTCCTTCCTTGACTTGAGGACAACAGGAGGGTTAAGTTTATCAAAATGTTCCAAATACAAAAATATAGATGGATACTTTATTGATCCTTCACAGGAAATGACTTGGTTTACAGCAGCCACACATAACATTATTATATTATTATTCACATTTTAATATTTAAATAGGGTATTTATGGACCAGAAAAATCAAAAAGGTAAAAAATAATCAATCATGTACACCCAGATATGTGTCATTGAATAGTTTATATTTATTTATTTGTATTATTTTATTGTATTTTTGGACGTTTGTATGTAAGTATGTAATTCTCTGATTGGAATGGGAGGGAGGGAGGAAGGATGGAAGGGAGGAAAGGAGGGAGGAAGGAAGGAAAGGAAGGAAGGATGGAAAGGAGGGAGGGAGGAAGGAAGGATGGGAGGGAGGACGGAAGGAAAGGAGGGAGGAAGGAAGGAAAGAAAGGAGGAAGGAAGGAAGGAAGAAGGAAGGAAAGAAAGGAGGGAGGGAGGAAGGAAGAATGGGAGGGAGGGAGGAAAGGAAAGGAAGGAAGAACAGAGGAAAGAAGGAAGAACGGTAGGAGGGAAGGAAGGGAGGGAAGAAGGAAGGAAGGAAGGGCAGAAAGAAATGTACAAGGAGATTATTTATTGTTGCATTATTGTTCGGATTTCTGCTTGTTTTTAAGTTGTCGTGGGTCGGAAAACACAAACAGGAACTTTTAAGTCTTTACACTGGCTCCCAGTCAGCTATAGAATAGATTTTAAAGTTCTGCTACTGGTCTACAAATCACTGAATGGTTTAGGTCCAGAATACATGAATGACATGTTAGTAGAATATAAACCCAGTAGAGCTCTGAGATCTACTGACTCAGGTCAGATAGTTGAGCCCAGAGTTCAAACTAAACATGGTGAAGCAGCTTTTAGCTGTTATGCTGCACACAACTGGAACAAACTACCAGCAGAACTGAAATCAGCCCCAACAGTGAACATTTTTAAATCCAGGTTAAAAACATTTCTCTTCTCCTGTGCTTATGATTGAGCTCTTCTAAAGCACTTTACATTTTAATCTTTCATTTGCACACTTTCATTTGCACTCTATGTCCTTTTAATGATTTTAAAGCTAATTTATTATTTTATGCTGCAATCATTTTATTTATGTCTTTCAATTTTTCTGTACTTTGTTTTTATTATGGGGGGGGTGGGGTGGGGGTTAATTGTATGTTTTAATGTTTCTCAAATTACATGTTTTTCTGTTTTATGTAAAGCACATTGAATTGCCATTGTGTATGAAATGCGCTATATAAATAAAACTGCCTTGCCTTGCCTTGCCTTTAATTCTTTGTTAAATTTCTGAGATTAGCTCTTCTGGTTCCACTTCAAACAACCAATACAATAAAAAACAACCTTTAACAAAATACTAAAGTATATTTATAAAGGTAATACTGGCACTTTTACTTGCTGTGAATAAAACAACACCAGTACTTTCTCCACTACTGATAAACTGCTTGTTAATTTATAACTCAAGAGTCTGAAACTGAGATTTCCTGGAGCACTTGAAGGCAGCACGGTCGCATGCTTTAACGCTACATTCCAGGTTAAAAAAAAAGAAAAAAAGAGGAAAAACTAGGGGGGGGGGGGACTACCTGTAAACTGATCAGGGCATTAAAAAAAAAAAAAAAAAAAAGGGTAGAAAGTAAATCAGGTAATGAACTCTCAGCTTGTAGGAATCAGTCCGAACAGCTTCAACCTCCTTCATCTGATATCTGTCTAATCATTAACCCTCTCTCTCTCTCTCTCTCTCTGTCTGTCTCCTCTTGATCACAGCAGGAAGGTGATCTTTGTCATGTGCTTGTGCTTCCTACTCTCCTGTTACACATTTTCTTTTTAACCATTTTTCCAGCCCACTGTCAGCAGTAATTCCCCTTTTTTGTTTATTTTAGATTCATATCTTACTTTGCCAGTAAGGTAAGGCTACAGAAAGTGAAACTGAGAGAAAGAACAGGTGATAAAAGAGAAGGAAGGAGAGTCATTTTTCTACCTGAGCTCCGCAGGTAAGTCGACACTTTTTTCCCCCCTCTCTGAATGCCTTCTCTCTGTAAGTCTTACGTTATGTATTTGTATGGATTGGTTAAATATTTATCTTCACAGTTAAACATAAAGAGAGTATACAGAAAGTTGTTTGTTGGTCATGTATGCAATCGTCAAACACTCGTATCTCTTATCAGATTTATGGGTTTTTCAGTGGGCTGGTCCTGATGTGTGTTTCTATATAAAGCATGACTGACAGGCCCATATATTGGCAGTTAATTATAATATGTTAAAAATCATTCATATTAAATTCCTATTGTTATATTTTTATTTATTTAGGATGATTTAGGTCATCACTATAATCCCTACTAAGATTTACATTGTAGTATATTAGAGAAACTGACTGTACATGATCCAGTATTGTAGTAATATTCTTGTAATTAATAAGAAATTGAATGTAAATCATATTAAAGTAGAGTCCTGGCTAATATTCACTGATTTAGTTTAGATTTTAATGTTGATTGTTTGAGAAAAATGGGCAACTTTCATGCACATCTTTAAATTCTGCCGCAAACACTGAAGATTTACAATGATACGAGCTTAAATAACCAGTAAAACCAGTAAAATAAGCTTAAATAACCAGTAAAACCAGTAAAAGAAGCTTAAATAACCAGTAAAACCAGTAAAATAAGCTTAAATAACCAGTAAAACCAGTAAAATATGCTTAAATAACCAGTAAAACCAGTAAAATATGCTTAAATAACCAGTAGAACTAGTAAAATATGCTTAAATAACCAGTAAAACTAGTAAAATAAGCTTAAATAACCAGTAAAACCAGTAAAATATGCTTAAATAACCAGTAGAACTAGTAAAATATGCTTAAATAACCAGTAAAACTAGTAAAATAAGCTTAAATAACCAGTAAAATAAGCTTAAATAATCAGTAAAACTAGTAAAATAAGCTTAAATAAACGTTAAAATAAGCTTAAATAACTAGTAAAACCAGTAAAATATGCTTAAATAATCCGTAAAATGCTTAAATAAGAGGTTCAAAGAGTAACTGAAAGTGTTTTTTAGGGACTTCCTTGTTTGCTTTAAAGAGATAAGAGAGAAACAAAGAACAAAGAAGCTGCTTTCACTTTATTCATATTTACCTTTTTTAATGCATTTCCCTAAAAAGGTTAATGAGTGTTTAAAAGTTTTATTACATCTTAAAAACAATGATGATAATAAGACGGCAGTTAAAATGTCGTTGTAGGTTTTAGACTACTGTGGTGGACGATAGCGGAAGTAGCTGCTTCTTTATTTTCAATGAACTCCTCAACCAAAAGAAACAATAAAGAAAAAAACCAAAACAGGAAGTGAATGTATGTGGAGATGCCAGCAGCAAGCTATAGGACAGCCTTACTGGGGATTTCCACCGGGTCCGTCAGCGGCGCGGAACGGCTGTGCTACGGTTTAGCTCCGTCCTCTGCCCGGTGTCAACTCTCACCAGGAGCGTTACAGCAGCGGAGCTCCAGGAGAGAAAGCTGCCTTTTAAAATGAAGTTGCACTGTTAATACAGTAATTACGGCAGCCCAATCAGATCTGAACGAGAGCCTTTAGTCTACCGTAATTACTGTAGTAGCAGCACAACTAAATGGCCCGATATTGTTAACTGGCTCAATTTTAGTTGATTTGGTCATTTTCTTTGATGTTTGTGCTTATCTCATGTGTCAGTAGCTACGTAGCTAGATGTCTTTATCTGTTTTATTCGTGTTTGTTGCTGAAATACGATCGGGAGGCTGCATGGGTTGTTTTATTTTGAAAGATGGAAGTTTTATTATGCCGATTCAGTGTCTGACTTCCTGTCTGGTGCAATCTGCTCTGTTGAGCTTGTCGCGAGTTGGAAACGGCTCCGTCAAAAATAGAAATGCTACCTATTGATAGCGCTGCGGCGCGGGAGCCGCTGCTGGGACGTTGCTGACACGCTGCTTAAATGTTCCCGGTGGAGATACTCTCATTGATTATAGTGTTACCTATCAGCTCCGGTGACCGTGGTGCAGCTGTAACGCGCCGCTGCCGGACCCAGTGGAAATTGGGCTTTAGAGCCAGGCAGTGACAATAGTTTAAATCAGGGGTGTCAAACATGCGGCCCGTGGGCCAGATCCGGCCTGCCGAGGGGTCCAATCCGGCCCACTTTCCTTCCTGTGTTCTTTTCCTTCCTACCTTCCTTTATCCTTTCTTCATTCCTTCCTTCCTTTCATCTGTCCTTCCTATTTTCCTTTCATCGATCCTTCCTTCCATCTGTCCTTCCTTTTATCCTTTCTTTGTTCCTTCCTCCCTTTCTTCCTTCCTTCTTTCCTTCCATCTGTCTTTCCTACCTTTCTTCCCTCCTTCCTTTTGCCTGTCTTTCCTTCCTTCTTTCCCCCCATCTTTTTAATGATCCGGCCCGCATGAGATCAAATTGGTCTGTATGTGGCCCTTGAATGAAAATGAGTTTGACACCTCTGATTTAAATCATTGAAAACATTTAAAACTGCTGCTGATGTTTTGGAGCGAGGGATCGATGCTGCAGTTCATTCCCCTCTCTCTGTTTACTGTCGACATCTCTGCCAAGTCGCTATCTAAATAAAGCCCCCCCCCAAAAAAAAAAAACTGCTGCTAATGTTTTAATGACTGAGACTGTAAGATGCAAAATCACTAAAAGCTTAAAAAGTAATGTTTAATTTTGTTTAGAGCTGCAACAATCGGTCAGTAAATATAAAAATCTCTCGTTTCAGCTTCTTTTCTCCTACACACTTAGGGTTAGAGGGTAATTAGGGTTAGGGGTATTCATTTGGTTGCAATCTGCAGCGTCACCACTAGATGTCCCTAAACCCTTTGACGTTGGTCCTTTAACCCTCCTGTTGTCCTCGAGTCAAGGAAGGAAGGGAGGAAGAAGGAAGGAAGGAAAAGAGGGAGGGAGGAAGGAAAGAAGGACAGAGGAAAGAAGGAAGGGAGGAAGGTAGGGGGGAGGAAAGAAAGGGAGGAAGGAAAGGAAGGAAGGAAGGAGGAAGGAAAGAAGGGAGGAAGGAAGGATGGAAAGGAAGGAAGGAAGGATGGAGAAAAGAAAGGGAGGAAGGAAAGGAAGGAAGGACGGACGGAGGAAGGAAAGGAGGGAGGGAGGAAGGAAAGAAGGGAGGAAGGAAGAAGGAAGGAGGGAAGGAAGGAAGGAAAGGAGGAAGGAATGATGGAAAGAAGGAAGGGAGGACAGAAGGAAGGAGGGAAGGAAGGAAAGAAGGACAGAGGAAAGAAGGAAGGGAGGAAGGTAGGGGGGAGGAAAGAAAGTGCGGAAGGAAAGGAAGGATGGAAAGGAAGGAAGGAAGGAAGGACAGAGGAAAGAAGGAAGGAAAGAAGGAAAGAAGGACAGAGGAAGGAAGGAAGGAAGGAAGGAAGGAAGGAGGGAAGGGAGGAAGGACGGAGGGAAGGACAGAAGGAAGGAAGGAAGGAAGGAACAGTCAAAACAGACAGGGTCAATTTAAATATTGACTTCTTCTTAAATGTGAGGATTTGAATCAAGCTGAATAGACATTTAAAGACACTTGGCCTCCACTCGGGTATATCTCAACAAATGATTACTAATGAAATACTACATAGTTGAAGTCCTACAGGTGAGTCCTTTCATGCTCGATACTGCAGTTCAACCTGACACCAGATAGCACAGCGTGTACTGTAGCTGCTGTTGCAACAGATTCCCAGTTTCATTTTCTCCCACGGCTCAGCGAGGGCGGTCGTATTATCAGTAAACAAAACTACCGCTCCCCCCGTCCAACCACAAACACTCCTGCCTGCTCTACACTCACTCTTCAGTAGAGCAGAGGGCAGGTAGAGTGCAGGTAGAGTTTATTTTTTCTAGCTTTAACTCGTTTTAACTCTTTTCATTTTCCTCACAGCTGGATGTTCTTGTTAGCGTGATGAGATGTCCCAAATGATGGACAGATCTACAGAAACCCCCGATGAGGACAGAGTGTCCATCAGCAGCAATGAGAGTACGCCGGCGAACATGAAGAAGTTGGGAGTGATGCAGTCGTTTAGGAACAGCGTGCGACGCGCGGTGAAGAGCCCGCTTTCACCTGGGGCCAAGGGGTCAAAGGTCACGGCTGAAGCCAAGTCAGCTGGGAATCAACAAACTCCTTCATCACCAAGTGAGTACGAACATGAAATCTGCTTTAACCCTCCTGTTGTCCTTGAGTCAAGGAAGGAAGGATGGGAGGGAGGAAGGATGGGAGAGAGGAAGAGGATGGGAGGGAGGAAGGAAGGAAAGGAGGGAGGAAGGAAAGAAAGGAGGGAGGGAGGAAGGAAGGAAGGATGGGAGGAAGGAAGGAAGAATGGGAGGGAGGAAGGAAGGGAGGATGGAAGGGAGGGAGGAAGGTAGGAAGGAAGGAAGAATGGGAGTGAGGAAGGGAGGGAGGAAGAAGGAAGAAGGGAAGGGAGGAAAGGAGGGAGGAAGGATGGAAGGAAGGAAGGAAAGGAGGGAGGAAAGGAGGGAGGAAGGAAGAATGGGAGGGAGGAATGATGGGAGGGAGGAAGGAAGGATGGAAAGGAGGGAGGGAGGGAGGAAGGAAGGAAGGGCGGAAAGAAAAGAAGGAAGAGGAAAGAGGAGAAAGGGAGGAAGGAAAGGAGGGAGCAAGGAAAGGAGGGCGGAAGGAAGGTAGGATGGATGGAAGGAGGGATGGAAAGGAGGAAGGAAAGGAGGGAAGGAAAGGAAGAGAGGAGAGGAGGGAGGAAGGACAGACGGAAGGAAGGGAGGGAGGAAAGAGACAGGAAGGAAAGAAAGAGAGGAGAGAGGGAGGACAGACAGATGGAAGGACGGACGGAAGGAAAGGAGGAAAGAAAGAAGGAACAGTCAATTTGACCGAGGAGGACGAGACAAAGGTTAATATGAACTCCGAAGATCAGAACTAGAGGAAGCACAAGTTGGCCAATTTCCTGTTTCAACCTGCTCTTCTACTTCTGCTTCAGTTATAATTAAGTGCCTCCATTTCCCAGAATCCCCTCTGAACGCCCACCAGAGAGCGAGTGAACTGGTTCCACTCGGCTGTGGTGGGCGGTGCTGTAACGTGGAGGTTGAAGGAGCAACAGAGTGGGAATGAAAACAACAGAGCAAGTCTCCCGTGGATGTTTATCTGTGTGATTGTTTGAAGGCAGCTGCAAACAGAAACTCTTGTTCTTGAATAATCTAGAACAGGGGCGTCAAACATGCGGCCCGCGGACCAGATACGGCCCACCAAGGGTTGCAATCCGGCCCACTTGCCATCCAGTGCTCTTTTCCTTCCTTCCATCTGTCCTTCCTACCTTTCTTCCTTCTGTCCTTCCTTCCTTTCTTCCATCTGTCCTTCCTTCTGTCCTTCCTACCTTTCTTCCTTCTGTCCTTCCTACCTTTCTTCTGTCTGTCCTTCCTTCCATCTGTCCTTCCTACCTTTCTTCTGTCTGTCCTTCCTTCCATCTGTCCTTCCTTCCTTTCTTCCATCGGCCCTTCCTTCCTTTCTTCCTTCCTTCCATCCATCAGCCCTTCCTTCCTTTCTTCCTTCTGTCCTTCCTCCCTTCCTCCCTTCTGTCTGTCCTTCCTTCTTTCCTTTCTTCCCTCTGTCCTTCCTTCCATCTGCCCTTCCTTCGTTTCTTCCTTCCTCCCTTTTGCCTGTTGTTCCTTCCTTCCCTTCTTATTTCCTTCCTTTCTTCTTTCTTTCCCTCCATATTTTTAATAATCCGGCCCACATGAGATCAAATTGGTCTGTATGTGGCCCTTGAATGAAAATGAGTTTGACACCCCTGATCTAGAAACCTAAAAAAAAAAGTTCTTACTGTAAATAAATCTCAGTAATAAGTAATCTGACTAAACACTGGATGACATTTTTTTGATATTTGACGCTACAGATGCATTTCAATTGGCAAGTTTTAAAGCTTGATACATATCCATATTTTTATATAACTGACTAAAACGTGATTTTTACCTTTACGTTTTAGACTTATTTTACACTTCAGCCACTTCTTGGGTAACAAAAATATTGTGAATGCAACTGAGAAAAACTGGAGACTGATTATAATCTGATCATGGAGATGTTAAAAGTTATTCCTCCTACATGACTCCCAAAACTGTCTTTCTCTGTGTGGAAATCATACCTGTTGCCAAATTGCTCTTCTGTCAGTGGTCTGGACTATTTCGGCTTTACACATTTTAAAATGAAGCTATGGCCACTTTAAAGGGAAGCTTCTCTTCTCTCAGATTGTTTAATTTAAGTTATTTTTAGAGAAACGTTTTCATTTTGTGCTGCAGTTGTTTTTTTCTTTCCTTTTCTTTATGATGATCTTGCAACCCTCAGGTTTATCTTTTCGCCCCTCAAGGCCTCCTAACACTGTGTGATTCTGAGAAAAGTCGACAATGATGAGAGAAACACAGTAAAATCCTAAAATGGTGTTTCTAAATCACACTGTGAAAAACATCCAGCGATGACAGATTTGGAGTTTTGGCCGTCATCAAAGACAGCTTGAGGAAAAATTCTGCCAGAAATTTAGCATCAAATTATCACAATGTGACTGCTGCTGTAAGACCCACACAAACCAACCAACCAGGATATGACATGAAAAACAAAAGGATACACAGTTATGAATACAGAATACACTGGAAAGTTTGTGAGACAATAAATCCTTCTTTGCGTTGCTGCAGATACAGTAGATGACGTGAGCTGATAACGTGAAAATAACACAGATCATCTGACACAGTGTGATATGCAAAAAGCTGTTTTAACCCTTTGTAGGTCACACCAAGAAAGTGCTATTTAAAAAAAATCATTGTTTTGCTTTTCTCTTTGAGGCCATGACAACATAAAACATGGATTTATTTTTCTCATTGACCCTGAATTTTATGTTTTACAGACCTCATTCAGACCTCATTTGTTCAAAACTTTTTAAAAATCATGTTAGAGACTCATTCTGTTCATGCACAAGATGAGAAAAATGAAACTCAACTTCAAAAATATCTCCAGCAGCATCTCTTATGTCAGCAGTGATTTATGTTATTCTTCATTTACACACTAGCACAACCCGTATCTATAGCAACCATAACACAATCTGTATCTAAAGCAACCATAGAACAACCTGTATCTATGGCAATGATAAAACAACCTATATCTATAGCAACCATGGAACAACCTGTATCTATAGCAACGATAGAACAACCTGTATCTAAAGCAACCATAGAACAACCTGTATCTATAGCAACCATGGAACAACCTGTATCTATAGCAACCATAGAACAATCTGTATCTATAGCAACCATAGAACAGCCTGTATCTATAGCAACCATAACACAATCTGTATCTATAGCAAACATAACACAATCTGTATCTAAAGCAACCATAGAACAACCTGTATCTATAGCAACCATAGAACAACCTGTATCTATAGCAACCATGGAACAACCTGTATCTATAGCAACCATGGAACAACCTGTATCTATAGCAACCATGGAACGACCTGTATCTATAGCAACCATGGAACAACCTGTATCTATAGCAACCATAGAACAGCCTGTATCTATAGCAACCATAACACAACCTGTATCTATAGCAACCATGGAACAACCTGTATCTATAGCAACCATAGAACAGCCTGTATCTATAGCAACCATAACACAATCTCATACCTCAAACAAGAGGTAATGATTGCCCTGAAAGTTAAATGGGTTCAATAGATTTAGGTTTTGAACTGATATCATGACACAAAGTGACCTCTAGCAGACCTACAATGAGGTGCCTTTCTAACAAGGTTTCCACTCTTAAGGAACCACTATCCATGAGCAACCTGGACAAGTGCTCAGGGGCCTTTGAGCAGAAAAGGGCTCCACAGAAATATGACACAATGCTTAACTCACTCTTTTCATATTGATAGTTATTGTTGCTGTAAAAAAGAAGCAACCACTGTATGAAGTACAGGAGTTGCAGGAAAATAAGAGTAATGATTAACTGTTTTATTTGTTGATGTGATAGCTGTGTGGGTAAAAATGATCAACTAGTGAAATGAGCATGAGTTCCAGTGCCTTGCTTTAATAGCTGATAACAAAGTTCAGGAGTGCAAAGAGTAATTTCATCATCTAAATGTCAGCTGACTGAGATTCATTTTATACTAAAGCAGATGTTTTCCAGACTTTAATCTTGCAGCAAACAAACATTGAGCATGTTAGAGATTGTCTGGATTGTCAATAGCTGTCTGAGAGAAGAAGCAAAATGCACTAAATTCAAATATTGCAAGATTTTAGACTATGAAGTGTGTCAGCTTTCTTTTGACAGACTCAGCATTTATTAACATTTTAAAATGTCTGTAGCACTCAGGCCCAGAGATTCCTTTAAATCATTTTCTTTCTCAGGACAGGAGTTAAACTGTTGCTGACTTTCAGTTATAGATTCAACTTGGAGCCGAGCCAAACTAACCTGTCTGTTTTCATCAAGACTTAATCTCTGCATTCCTCTGTTACTTTAGTATCAGCTGACTTTAAGGACAATGAACTAGCAAGTCATGCAAACCAGATCGATTCCAAGGAATAAGCTTTTTTGATTTCCCCATTTGGACAAATAGAGATATGATTGTGAAATAAGGAACTATGAAGCAAGTTTACAGTGAAACTTTCTTTAGTTATCAGACGTCTGACAGTTTCTCTTTTTGCCTCTCTGTCTGGCAGGTCTGAGTGCCGGCACCCCAACAGCCTCTCCTCTGAAAAACATGGGACATGACGACACTCCAGCGCGAAAGTCAAGCAGTTTGCCACGTTCAATGACAGGTATAAAAATCATTTGAAAAACAACTAATAACAGTTTCATTTAAAGCTGCACATTGACTTTTGTTTTGGGCTTATGGCTGCTAATATTAATATTTTTTTATATTTAAACCCACATAACTTGATTTTTGAACACCTCATTCTTCATTTAAAAATCTCTTGCACACCTGAATAGTCCTTCTGTCTTCACTTGCTCAATAAAGATCAATACAACATTTCGGTCACTTTTCATACGGACACTTGACTGCTGACACACTTGAAAAATTGTGAACTTGTCTTTTAAGATCCCAACACAAAGTACGTCAAAACACAACATACTTTAACATAAACTGTGTGTTTTCTCTCCTCAGATCCCAATATGTTAAAGTTCTTTAGGGGAGATAAAAATTATTCAAGTCTCCCCTTCTTCCCCAAGAAGAAGAAGGAGAAAAGTAAAAACAGCCATCAGGAGGAGCTTGCTGCTGTCGCTGAAGGGTTACTGGAGGAGAACGAAAAGGAGGAGGAGGAGAAAGACGAGGAAGAGGAAGAGGAGGCGGGGGAGGAGATTGAAGAGACGTATGCGCTGCCTGAGTTACCTCACACACCTTTGTCAGGTACTGAATCTCCCAACTGTGCTTTGCTCAGAGGTGCTTTGGAGGTAGTTGCTGAAAATGGGCCAATAGAGCTCAGTAGAGTCCATCTCCAGCTAACTTCTGGTTGAGTTCCTTCTCACTTAAATGGGAATAAAATAAATAAATCATATGGCTCTTTTAGACTCCCCTAATGTTATTGCATTGTTTTCAAAGATGCTCCTATTTCCAGTGATTGGGTTCAGGAAAAACGCTTTTTAGGGGCTAGTGTGCATCACGTGACAGATCAGGAAGTTGTAATGACACAGTTTGGCCACTATGTCAAATTGATTGAGATTCCTGCTCATAAATAGCAGATTATTATTATTAATTATTTGGTGCTTCTGTTTTTGTTGTTTATCCACTTTTTCTTTTCTTTTTCTTTTTTAATTGATTTATTAATTTACTTATTTTTTATTATTATTATTATTTGTATTTATTTTATTTTATTTATTTACTTATTTTTTATTATTATTTTTTTTATTTATTTTATTTACAATTTTTCTTCTAATTTATTCTTGGTTATTGGTATGGGGTTTTTTTTCTTTTTTTCCTTTGGTGATTAGATGTTTGTGAAGAGAAAGTTTATACCTTGTTTCTGTGTATTAATCTTAAAATGAATTTTAAAAAATAAGTGAAAAAAAAATTATTTGATGCTTCATCTTACAGAAGCATCTAGAAATCAAGCAAATAGGTTTTCCTGGTTTCACTTTATGAACAATCCTGGACTGTCCTTTAGAAACACTTGTGTTGTTGTTGTAAGGTCATTTTTAGGTTAAATGTAATTAGATTTTTAATTGCATTGATTATGCAAAAAGAAAGTCGGGTGTCATGTGTTAAGACATTCATGGCTGCAGGCTAACAGCAACCTTTCCTGATAATGTTCCTCTCTGTCTGTACATTCAACTCTGTTCTTTATCCGTCTGTGTTGTGGCAACAGGAACAGGCGGCGATAGTGATCTTTCTCCTGGTGTATATACACAGTGGTTCACTTTGTCTCTGAGGCTCTATGAACTTTTATAAATCCTGCCTCAAGGAGAGAACAGTAGCTTATGTGTTAAACGATCGGGTGATTACTTCCAGTTTTAATCATTTGAGTTTCCCTGCTGCTCTTTATCTAGTTATTTAGCTTTTAAGAGTAAATCTACATTGTTTTATAAAACAAATTAACATTTAAAGTAGTTTGTGAATAACAGCCCTGCCTTTATCATTTGTATGTCTTCCCTTAGCAAAAAGTACTTTATTCAAGTGTACTACGAGTATATTCATTTTACACTAAAACTGAGGCAGTATACTTGAAGTTTACTTTTTATATACTATATTTTATATACTCAAGAATAGTATAGTGAAGTAGACTTGGCTTATACTGAGACTAAGTACATTAATACTAAGACTTTAATACTAAAGCTTATACTTGTACTTTACTTTTGACTTCTTTCTGCCACAAAGTACTAATACTTAGTAAATCTTGATCCAAGTCATTGACTCGTGCTTACATTTAATTTAGCAGAATAAAAATGTTTTTAGCTTTGAGGTATTACTCCTGTTATAAACTTCTATGTTCAACATCATATAGTATAGAACTAGTACAATGGCACTATATAGAAGAGTGTACTTGTGGTCAGGGGCGCATTAACATTACTGGAGGCCCCTGGGCTACAAAACTTTATGAACCCCCCCCCCCCCCCACCCCCGGTGTCACACCATCCCCATCACTTTTACCAACAGATGTCACTGTAGTGCAGCGTCATGTGCGTTACAGTCGAGTGTTCATTAGTCTACATAATCTCAATTTTTAGAGCCCTCCCCCCCCCCCCCCCATGGTGGAGACCTTGGGGCTGTAGCCCAGGTTAGCCCGTTCATTAATGCACCCCTGCTTGTGGTATACTTTAAGTATACTTTATTAAACTGAAATGTGGACTAGAAGTATAAACCTAGTACACTAGTAGTATATAGATGAGTGTACCTTTTATAAACTTAAAAATATTCCAATTTAGTCCGAAGAGGTATTAAATTAGTAAACCTTCTAGTACACTACAAGTACATGGTCCGTAGTATACTTGCTATACTTACACTCAAGCATACTTAATAAAATGAACTTCAAGTATACTACGTTTTGCTGAGGGTTTAATGTACCATTTGTAGAGATCCACCATGTTCTCTGTTTATCCCCAAGTGATGCAGATCAACAAGCTGATAGAGAATGAAGTGCTGGAGGAGGCTCACCTGAACCTGCTCGCCCTGCGGCAGGAGTTCCAGCAGGAGCAGGAGCGGTGTGGCGAGGACTCCATGGAGCTGGCCAAAAAGGAAAAGGACCTCAGCCTCCTCTACGGGGAAATGAGGAACAAGATAAATAGCTTGGTGCGTGACTCCAACTCCCTTCCCAATAGAAACAAGGAGCTTCTGGTTTACGTGGCTCGGATCATCCAGGAGGAGGAGAAGAGGGCCAAGGATCCTGGAGGGCTACCTGGCAGCTGGATGGAGGCCTGGAGGGAGGCGGTGCTTGAGGGGGTGCAGGCTAAATTACAGAGCGTTCACCTGGAGCAGAAGGAGAAGAACACCTCCTGGCTTGCTGTTCACCTGGGTCTGCTGGGTAAGGCCATCGTGGAGGATCTGGAGAACGTGAGGAGGCACCTGCGATGGTCGTACCCGCCCAGCTTCAGAGTCTTCAGCGCCTACGTGGACAGTTATCACGAAGCCGTTGGGCAGCACCTGAAGAAGGTGGAGCAGCAGGTGATGGAGCTGAAGGATCAGTACGCTCTGCTGGACTGGATCATCAACCGCTACAAGAGGTCAGTGTAGTTTAGTTTGACACACACACACACACACACACACACACACACACACACACACACACACACACACACACACACACACACACACAAATACTCACTCAAGCATCAAATGTGGATTCATCCGCCACTGAAAATAGTCCCCCCCCTCCCAAAAAAAGCACTATTTCTTCCTGTTTGAGTACCATAGGCAAAAAACTACAGTGCCCAGCTGTTTTTGGGAAATTATAGAGCCTCTGTAGAAAAAAATGAAAGTATATAAATAATGTAAAGATACTTATAGCTTAGCCAGTAGCTCAAGGCCACAGACAGGGTAGTTAATCAGAAAGTATTTAGTCAGACTGAGACATTATTCATGTTTTTCGTGGGTTTTGCTGACAATAATAACAATAAAGGGAGGGAAGGGAGGGATAAAGGAAGGAAAGGAGGAAGGAAAGGAGGGAGAAGGAAGGAAGGGGGGATAAATGAAGGAAAGGAGGAAGAAGGAAGGAAAGAAGGAAGGAAGAGGGAAGGAAAGAAGGAAGGAAGGGTGGAAGGGAAGAAGAAGGAAGGAAAGGAGGAAGAAGAAAGGAAGGGAGGATAAATGCAGGTAAGGAGGAAGAAGGAAGGAAAGGATGAAGGAAGGATGGAAGGAAGGCAGAAGGAAGGGAGGATAAATGAAGGAAAGGAGGAAGAAGGAAGGAAAGAAGGAAGGAAGGATGGAAGGGAGGAAGAAGGAAGGAAAGGAGGAAGGGAGGATGGAAGGGAGGGAGGAAGAAGGAAGGAAAGGCAGGTGGAAGGAAGGAAGGAAAGGGACGAAGGAAGGACAGAAGGGAGGAAGAAGGAAGGAAAAGAGTGAGGAAGGAAGGAAGGGAGTCAAAACAGACAGGGTCAATTTGACCCGGGAGGACGATACGAAGGTTAATAGTGTTTACCTTTATTCTATAATTAACTTGTTAGAGCAAATTAGCCTTGCAAAATTCAAAGTACCAAACCCGGCTGACATGCATTGAACCAGGAGGTTTGGGGGCATCTGCTTTGCACAGCGTTAACTTTGGGTTGTTTTACATTTTTCCTGAACTACGTGATTGACCTAATTAATTTTGCTTGGACACCAGCTTCTGATAACTGGCTGTCTCTCCCTTTCTTACTTTGCTCCATCATGATCCTTCTTGCTATAATCAGGAAGACCCCCCCCCCCCCCCGGTTACAAAATCCTCCTTGACTTTTACATGAAGAAAACAGCTCACTGTGAACTTCCTTCTTTCACTGTTATTCAGTTTACAGCCTCATACAGATTCTGACCTTTACAGACGAGGCAGTTATTTAGACTGAAATTTCGTGTTTTTATTCTAAGTGGACAAAATGATTCAATTTCTACTGACTTCAAAGACCTTCTGGGTTTTTTTACTGCATCACCTTAAAAGTGTTTCTGACTCTCTGCGAGCTTGTTTATGCATGCAGCCACCGTGGTTCATTTGGATATGTCATTTCGGACCATTTTGCTCCAAAATAAGAGCGGAGACGAGGAGATTAATGAGATTTGGGGTCATTGAAGCATCGCTAGAAGACGCCTAAAAGCACAAGCAACAAGCTCAAGAGTGGTATTATGTTTCCACTAATAAAAGGGAAAGCTTAGTTATATGTATTTTAGCCTTCATTCATTTTTTTTCATATAAATACCACAAAGTTAGTCTAATCATCTTCATCTCATAGCTTTATTTATGCTCTTAAACCTTAAAACTCATAAATCTCAACTCCCAACATTAAGCTGTATCTACAGAAGGTGAAAGGACAGGAAAAAGAAAAGAAGATGCAGCCTCACTGACAGTATTTGTTGAATCAGGCCACTTCAAACCAAAAAACTGTGCTCAAAACAACATGTGGGAGAAGTGCAAACCCAAAAATAAACAGCTGATCTATTTTTTTTTTTCTTCTTGAGGCCGAAATGGAAAATATTAAATCAGGTCATGTCCACATTTCACAGTCTGCTATGACAGACATCTATTTCATACAGATAATATATAATGACATGTTAACCCTCGTGTCGTCCTCCTGGGTCAAATTGACCCCGACTGTTCCTTCTTTCCTCCGTTCCTTCCTTATCTCCTTTCCTTCCTTACCTCCTTCTCTCTTTCTTTCTTTCCTTCCTTACCTCCTTCTCTCTTTCTTTCCTCCCTCCTTTCCTTCCTCCCTTCCTTCCTTACCTCCTTCTCTCTTTCCTTCCTTCCTCCCTCCCTCCTGCCTTCCTTCCTTCCTTCTCTCCTTTCCTTCCTTACCTCCTTCTCTCTTTCTTTCCTCCCTCCTTTCCTTCCTTCCTCCCTCCTTTCCTTCCTTCCTCCCTCCTTTCCTTCCTTCTTTCTTCCTCCCTCCCTTCCTTCTTTCTTCCTCCCTCCCTTCCTTCCTTGACTCAAGGACAACAGGAGGGTTAAATTTTGATTGTGGGTGATTAGATTTTCATGAAACAGGAAAGATGCGTTCTGTTAATCATTGGCTCATTTTAACCACATTTTCTCGTACGAATGTCACAATGAACCTGATTTCTTCTTTGCCTCGACATGAAGCAACATGTCTGCAGCAGCGTCTTTAGTGCCCACAGACTGCAGCACCGTGAAGTGTTGTGTAATATAGCTGAAGGTAAACTGTTTCACCCCGACAGTGAGAAGATCATGGGAAGTGTGTCCCTGCAGCCGGACATGAAGGATGAGAGCAGCGACCTCCAGCTGGAGGAAAACTTCCTGAAACGCCTGAAAGACAAATACTGCTGCAGAGTGAAGGTGATAACAGGATGGGATCTATAGTAGTGCACATTTAATGTTTGTTATACAGTTTATGATGCTGGCCAGAGCTGTTTCTTTGTGCTTAAACCAACACAACACATTAAACTGTAATATTGTGATTACTGTGCTTGGGCTCGAGATGTAAATGTTAAATGAGACGTATGCTTTTTGTGATTTTCTATGATTTATATTGTTGGTTATCTATGTTAAACATGATTAACCCTCCTGTTGTCCTTGGGTCAAGGAAGGAAGGGAGGGAGGAAGGAAGGAAGGGAGCAAGGAAGGAAACGAGGGAGGGAGCAAGGAGGGAATTAAAGAAGGAAGGAAGGTAGTAGGGAGGGAGGGAGGAAAGAAGGAAGGAAGGAGGGAGGAAGGGAGGAAAGAAGCAAGGAAGGAAAGGAGGGAGGGAGGGAGGAAAGAAGGAAGGAGGAAGGGAGGGAGAAAGGAAAAGAGGAAGGAAGTAAGGAAAGGAGGGAGGGAGGGAGGAGAGAGGGAGGAAAGAAGGAAGAAGGGAGGGAGGAAAAGAGGAAGGGAGGAAGGAAGGAACGGAGGGAGGAGGGAAGGAGGGAGGGAGGGAGGGAGAAAGGAAAAGAGGAAGGGAGGAAGGAAGGGGGGAAGGGGGGAAGGAAAGAAGGAAGGAAGGTAGGAAAGGAGAGAGGAAAGAAGGAAGGAAGGTAGGAGGAAGGGAGGGAGGAAAGAAGGAAGGAAGGAGGGAGGGAGAAAGGAAAAGAGGGAGGAAGGACAGAGGAAAGAAGGTAAGGGGAGGAGGGAGGAAGGGAGGAAAGAAGCAAGGAAGGAAAGGAGGGAGGGAGGGAGGAAAGAAGGAAGGAGGAAGGGAGGGAGAAAGGAAAAGAGGAAGGAAGTAAGGAAAGGAGGGAGGGAGGGAGGAGGGAGGGAGGAAAGAAGGAAGAAGGGAGGGAGGAAAAGAGGAAGGGAGGAAGGAAGGAACGGAGGGAGGAGGGAAGGAGGGAGGGAGGGAGGGAGAAAGGAAAAGAGGAAGGGAGGAAGGAAGGATGGAAGGGGGGAAGGAAAGAAGGAAGGAAGGTAGGAAAGGAGAGAGGAAAGAAGGAAGGAAGGTAGGAGGAAAGGAGAGAGGAAAGAAGGAAGGAAGGTAGGAGGAAGGGAGGGAGGAAAGAAGGAAGGAAGGAGGGAGGGAGAAAGGAAAAGAGGGAGGAAGGACAGAGGAAAGAAGGTAAGGGGAGGAAAGAAAGAGAGAAGGAAGGAAGGAAAGAAGGAAGGTAGGAAAGAGAGAGAAAGGAAAGGAAGAGAAGGAGGGAGGAAGGACAGACGGAAGGAAGGAAGGAACAGTCAAAACAGACGGGGTCAATTTGACCCTGGAAGACGACAGGAAGCTTAAAAGTTCAAAACTTTAGGTGCTTGTATGAAAAAATGCTTCCTGTAAGTCATAAATCAGGTTTCACTCTAATCTCAATGCTTCATTTGCAAAGTAACACCTACTTCCTCCTCCATGATGACATCAGCTTGTTCGCACATCCTCACAAGCGGCTGTGTGTTGTTCACGTTGTCCGCTCTCATATTTCAGATCTGATTCAGCTCAAACATGTATGGATGAGATGTTCCTACTGTTCCCGAGTCGAGAACAAGAAAATGCAGTGTAAATTATGCAAAGATAATGCAGTGGAGCCCCCATATAAATATTAAAGTGTTTAAAATATAATTAAAAAGCCAAAACCAAAGAGCATACATGTTTGATATTTCAATCTTCTATCAGTGTACTGCTGTAAAGATATCGCACTAGCTTAGAGAAATGCAGTTTTTGGCAAATTCTGTCACAAAATACAAGGATGGAAGGGAGGGAGGAAGAAGGAAGGAAAGGAGGGAGAAGGAAGGAAAGGAGGGAGAAGGAAGGAAAGGAGGAAGGAAGGATGGAAGGGAGGAAGAAGGAAGGAAAGGAGGAAGAAGGAAGAAGGAAGGAAAGGAGGGAGAAGGAAGGAAAGGAGGAAGGAAGGATGGAAGGGAGGAAGAAGGAAGGAAAGGAGGAAGGAAGGATGGAACGGAGGAAGAAGGAAGGAAAGGAGGAAGAAGGAAGGAAAGGAGGAAGGAAGGATGGAAGGGAGGAAGAAGGAAGGAAAGGAGGAAGGAAGGATGGAAGGGAGGAAAGGAGGGAGAAGGAAGGAAAGGAGGAAGGAAGGATGGAAGGGAGGAAGAAGGAAGGAAAGGAGGGAGAGAGGAAGGAAGGGAGGGAAATACATGTAATGTGTTCCTAAAGGTTGACATTACCATTCACTTCCTCCACTGATGATTTAAACTAGCACTGTAGGACACGACCATAAAAATAGAATATCATATCACCCCCATCCTCAAATCCCTTCCCTGGCTCCCTGTCCCACTCAGAGTTGAGTACAAGGTCTCCCTCCTCACCCGCCAGTGCATTCACGGACATGCCCCCCCCCGATACCTTAAAGAACTCCTCACCCCCCCAGACCTCCTCACTCACCCTTCGCTGTAAAACAGGGGTGTCAAACATGCGGCCCGTGGGCCAGAACCGGCCCGCTGAGGGGTGCAATCCGGCCCACTTTCTTTCCTGTGTTCTTTTCCTTCCTTCCTCCCTACCTTCCTTTTTTCCTTCCTTCCTTCCTGTCTTCCTTCCATCTGTCCTTACTCCCTTTTTTCCATCTGTCCTCCCTCCCTCCCTTCCATCTGTCCTTCCTCCCTCCCTTCCTTTTTCCCTCCCTTCCATCTGTCCTTCCTCCCTACCTTCCTTCCTTCCTCCCTTCCATCTGTCCTTACTCTACCTTCCTTTTTTCCTTTCTTCATTCCTTCCTTCCTGTCTTCCTTCCATCTATCCTTACTCCTTTTCTTCCATCTGTCCTTCCTCCCTACCTTCCTTTTTTCCTTTCTTCGTTCCTTCCATCTGTCCTTCTGTCTTTTCCTCCCTCCTTCCTTCCTTCCTTCCTTCCTTCCTTCCCTCCATCTTTTTAATGATCCGGCCCACATGAGATCAAATTGGTCTGTATTTGGCCCTTGAATGAAAATGAGTTTGACACCTCTGCTCTAAAAACATAAACACCCTCCAAGCCCCGAGAGCCAAGCTCCACACCATGGGTGATCGGGCCTTTTCCTCTGCAGCCCCGAGGCTGTGGACCCTAACCCTAACCGTCCCTGACCACCCGAGGGCCCCACAGACTGCAGATGTGTTTAAAAGAGACCTAAAAACTTATCTCTTTACTAAAGCATTTTGCTAAGTGTCTTTTATATGTTCTCTTTTAACCTTTTCTTTTCTTTTTCTTTTTATCTTATTTTCTGCTCTGTAGCATTTTGAGATTGTTGAAATGTAAAGTACAATATAAATTAAATCTATTATTATTATTATTATTATTATTATTATGACAGTCTCAATTACACTTCTGTTTCCTTTTTTTTTTAAATTGAATTTTCAGACTTGTCCTCTACTTGTGTTTGTCATTTAAAGGCGGACGTGAGATCTACACTGGACAGAATCATTCAGTTTGAAAATGAGGATGTTTGGAGTGAGAAAAGAAGTCCAGATAAGGAGGATGACTTCCTCGACTCTCCGTTTCACATGGACATCTGGACGGTACGACACTTTAACCCTTTAACTTCTTCTCTCATTAAGCTCTGTAATATTATTCATGTGGAAATGTATCAATGAAAGTTAATGAAGTTATTGAGGAATGATTCTGTTATGTGTGTCAGTGGGATTTTTTTTTTTTGATGCAATGCAGTGGTTTGTCCAGATGGGGGCAGCAGAGATCTACAGTTTGCTTCACTTCCACACTGATCTGTATGCTGCTGTGCTTTTGTCTCTGCAGAAGGTGAAGTCGTTTGCTAATAACTCTAGAAAAATTGATGCTGACCTGGAACAGAAAGCGGTTTGTTCCTGCCTCGAGGAGCTGAAAGACTTCCCTGGGAGGTACATCAACACAAAAATATAAATTATATCATTATTTACATTTATCCTTCCTGTTGTCTTCCCGGGTCAAATTGACGCCGTCTGTTTTGACTGTTCTTTCTTTCCTCCCTTCCTTCCTTGCGTCTGTCCTTCCTTCCTTCTTTCCTTCCCTCCTTCATTCTTTCCTTCCTCCCTCCTTCCTTCTCTTTCTTTTCTTCCTCTATCTTTCCTCCCTTCTTTCTGTCTTTCCTTCTTTCCTTCCTCTGTCCTTCTTTCCTTTCTCCCTCCCTCCTACATTCCTTCCTTCCTCTGTCCTTCTTTCCTTTCTCCCTCCCTCCCTCCTACATTCCTTCCTTCCTTCCTTCCTTCCTCTGTCCTTCTTTCCTTTCTCCCTACCTCCCTCCTACATTCCTTCCTTCCTTCCTCTGTCCTTCTTTCCTTTCTCCTTCCCTCCCTCCTACATTCCTTCCTTCCTTCCTTCCTCTGTCCTTCTTTCCTTTCTCCCTACCTCCCTCCCTCCCTCCTACATTCCTTCCTCCCTTCCCCCTTTCTTTCCTTCTTCCTCCCTTCCATCATTCCTCCTTCCCTCCTTTCCTTCCTTCTTCCTCCCTCCCTTCCTTCCTTCTTCCTTGACTCGAGGACAACAGGAGGGTTAACTTAAATAGGACACAATATTTACACCTAAATAATTTTCATTTTTATGTTATGTAAAAGAGGAAGAGTTTTTTTAAGCTTGTCATTACAATCTCAGTATGAGCTGCAGGTTAAAAGTTGAGCAATTTAAATGTATTTCAGACAATGTGGTGTTAGGGGAAATTTATTCAACCCATTTCTGCGTTGGTTTTGTAGAAATGTCACTTTTCCAACCGCATATTTTCAGTTTCTACATCTTTTTTTTTTTTTTATGAATGCCACATGATGCATATTAATTTAACAGGAGCTTAGAATACAACAGAAACTTCATTTTAGGTTTAATACTGTTGGAGTTTAATAGTTACATCCACTTCAAGCAGCAAGCAATATGTTTTTTAAATTAAATTTTAGTTGTTCAAGTATGCAACATGTACATTAGACGTTTAACTCCAACTTTCAAGTTTTTAGAGACCCTTGAACATGTTAACTAATTCATCATAACTTAACTTATAGTAGTATCTAAGTACTTGATAGTGTCCATCCATCATTTTTATCCTCTAACAATGCATGTATTGGTGAAGAGGTTAAAGGTCAAACAAGGCCAGAAGAATAAGTACAGGATGCTGCAAAGGCTATTACAAAATATATAAAAAAACCTCGATGAAGAAGCAGAAGAGGAAGGTAGAAAACAAAACAAATCAGAAACAGGAAGCTGCCTTCTCCGTGATCACCACCCTGTTGAGTAATATGAGAATGTTTCCTCCCAATTCTTCACCTGATTTATGAGTAATAACACCTCATTTTCTGTAAATATCATGTGTCCATCATCCCCTCCTCTATATCTTCATCTCAAAAAAGTTAGAAAGTTAGAGACAAGTGTGCAGAAACTTAAAGAAATCTATAAAATGAGAATGAATGAATCTTAAGCATGTTTAGAAGGTCTCAGTGTATTAAGCATTCATTTATTTGCAGATGTTACAGATGTTACTATATTTCTTGTTTCGTCCCTGATTGTTAAAGTGCCTCTAATCCCCACATTGTCATCTCAGCTGTGAACTGTGTTGAGTTTCAAAACATCAGCAGTGACCTGAAGGAGGAAGTTTTTGATCTGGACCGTTACAAATGACCAGATCATGTATTGTTGTCTATAATAACAATGTCAGTGGGTAATGTGTTGGTTGTCATAGTGATGAGTGATGAACCTACAGAGCATTAACAGTGACTCTGCAGCTCCTCTCAGCTTTACGGAGCTTTATAGTGAGTTTCAGCTCATTGTTTAGCTGTCTGGCTTCAACTTTACTGTTTTGGTTCACTCTCAGTGTTGTTTCAGGACGCAGCAGGAAAACTGTTCTCAGATAAAAAAGCTGTCAGCACCAGCACAGTTAGCGTAGAGTAGCTGGTGAACATAGTGGAGCATTTAACAGCTAAAGAGCCACAAATTTCCCTCAAGAGTTGGTGGAGAGTGAAAGAGGGTGAATATTAGACTTTACATTCAGCAGGTGGACAGAAACACGACTCCAGATGAAGATAGAAAACCAAAAAAACCCCAACATAACTCACACTTCAAATGGTTTATAAGAAATAAAACAACTCAAATATTTGACTACAAACATAACCAAAACTGAAAACTTCTCATTTAACTATTCTAAATATAGAGATCATGGTACTGTATCACTCTTTTATGGTACGTAGCTATGTTTATCTAAAATATAAACTGTGTAATTTCTATGGGGATTCCACATTTCTGCAAATTCATTACAACAAACTTTAAACCTGCATTAATAGATTTCTTGTGTGGGAGAATCAGAAATTTACACGGCTGTTCGTTGTAGACTAGTTGGTGACCATAGAGGAGCATTTAGATATTTCCCTCAGGAGGTGGTGGAGAGTAAAAACAGAGCTAAAAGAGAATTGAATACAGGACTTATAGTCAGCAAGTGGACAGAAACACGACTCCAGATGAAGATAGAAAATCAAAAAACTCCCAACATAACTCACACTTCAAATGGTTTATAAGAAATAAAACAACTCAAATATTTGACTACAAACATAACCAAAACTGAAAGCTAAAAGAGGGTGAATACAGGACTTATAGTCAGCAGGTGGACAGAAACACGACTCCAGATAAATACTAATGTTGCTTCATAACTGCTGGATGTAAAAATAAGCAACTGTTTGAGATCAAATTCAACACGTTAACTTAAGAACTGATGATATGTCAGTACTGCGTTCACTACTACTTTTTTTTACTTGTAAAGTGTACGGAGACTCCTGAGGTCAAGTGAACTTTATACGTGCAATAAATGGCATTGAACTATTTCTGCAGCCACGATTGCATGTTAGAGCATGTGAGTCCCTTCGTCTCCTCCACATGTGATTCAAAGATGGCAGCCGTGTTACAAACTTTCCCAGATTACAGCTAAACAGTTGAAACAATGAAAACAACTGAGCCAGTTCGATCTGAGTTTCGTGACTTGATCCCCCCCCAGGACCATGACCTCTATATATTTAGAATAGTAAAGTTATTTAAATGAGAAACTTTCGGTTTTGGTTATGTTTCTAGTCAAATGTTTGAGTTGTTTTATTTCTTATGAATCATTTTAAGTGTGTGTTCTGTTTGGGGTTTTTTGGTTTTCTGTCTACGTGTGATTAAGTGTTGCAGGGTTTTGGGGGTTCTTTCTGCACTCTAAATGTGGAAACAGCTTTGATTCTCCTTTCTGTCCGTGGCTGAAGTCTCTTCTTCTCTCTGCAGATTTGAGGCGGAGTTCAGACGTCACTGCAGCCCTCTCAAACCACAGCCCCTCTGGACGGAGTATCAGATAACCTACATCAACAGCTTTACCTCTTTACTGTAAGTCACGTGACTTCCTAGAATACCCAGAAGGCATTGCATTAACGTCCTCCTGCCAAAGCAGTGACGCTGGCAGCCTGCCTGCAGCCTGCCAGTGTCACTGTTTTCACTCAGAGGGGATCTGTGAGGTTTAACTGTTTGTTTCCTGAAGCAGAGATGAGATTTAAATTAGGATGCTGATAAAGAAATACAATTTAAAATCAACTTTGTTTGATTTATAGTGATTTATAGTTTTTCATGAGAAGACGTGCGCTAAGTAATCCTAAATCCTGTTAAATCCTGTACTTCTGTTTTGGGCATTTTAGTGAGTCAACATTAAATCTGTCGCCGGAAAGGGTGCGGGTGGATGGGTGTCACTGCAGGGGTCACAGGGTCACGTTCCAAACTGCTTCTCCTCCCTAGTGCGACTGATTAAACAAAAGGATAACTCTTTTTCTCTTTTTTATTATCTCGAATTAAATCCATAAAAGTAAAAATAGAAAATGCAAAAAAAAATGTGCACAGTTTTTTGTAGATATTAAACTTTAACCTTTGTGTCGTCCTCCCGGGTCAAATTGTTTTGACTGTTCCTTCTTTCCTTCCTTCCATCTGTCCTTCCTTCCTCCATTCCTTCTTTCCTTCCTTCCTTCTGTCCTTCCTTCCTCCCTCCTTTTCTCTCTCTTTCCTTCCTTCCTTCTTTCTTTCCTCCCTCCCTCCTACCTTCCTTCCTTCTGTCCTTCCTTCCTCCCTCCTTCCTTCTCTCTCTCTCTTTCCTCCCTCCCTCCTACCTTCCTTCCTTCCTCCTTCCTCCATTCCTTCTTTCCTTCCTTCCTCCCTCCTTTTCTCTCTCTTTCCTCCCTTCCTTCTTTCTTTCCTCCCTCCCTCCTACCTTCCTTCCGTCTGTCCTTCCTTCCTCCCTCCTTCCTTCTCTCTCTCTCTCTCTTTCCTCCCTCCCTCCTACCTTCCTTCCTTCCTCCTACCTTCCTTCCTTCTGTCCTTCCTTCCTTCTTTCTTTCCTCCCTCCTTCTCTCTCTCTCTTTCCTCCCTTCCTTCTTTCCTCCCTCCCGCCTACCTTCCTTCCTTCTGTCCTCCCTTCCTTCCTTCCTCCCTCCTTCTCTCTTTCTTTCCTCCCTTCCTTCTTCCATTTCCTCCCTTCCTCCCCTCCTTCCTTCTTTCCTCCCTCCCTCCTTTCCTTCATTCTTTCTCCTGTGCTTCCTTCCTTCCTCCCTCCCTTCCTTCCTTCCTTGACTCAAGGACAACAGGAGGGTTAACTATGCAACTGTACATTTAATGCATATAAACTAATTAATAAATCTATTCTAATATTTATTTGACTGAAAAATCAGAACTCTGGGTCCACCATGAACTTTCACCTCCATGTTTGTGCTTTTATTCTGAAGGTTTCCCACAGCAGAAGCCTTATTGGGCAGTTTAGTGAATGTAAACCTATTATACATTTTAGATTATATGATTTTAAATTAAACAAGGCAGATTTTAAAATGTATCCTCCTGTTTCTGAATCTTGATAAATAAAAAATAAATGGAAAGCAGAAAACAAGCGGTTAAAAAGCTCCGACACTGGAATGAATGAAGAGCTTTTGTTTAGATGATTCATCAAGCAGCTATTGCACACTTGGCTGGGAGATTTCCAATATCCGTGCCAACATCTTTTATGTATGGATGGATAGAGAGACTCTTTCTTTCTCATGCCAGTGCAAGTTATAGTCCTGAAAACGAGGTCAAACCATTTGTATTTAAAACGCCTTTTCACTTTAAGCAAAAGGAGCAGCGTGGCAGCTTTGGAGAGACTTCGCCTCACGTGACTTCTAGGAAACTGGGCTTCTAGCAAGAAATCTGTGTGTGTGTGTGTGTGTGTGTGTGTGTGTGTGTTTGTGTTTCTATGTGTGTGTGTGTGTTCGTATATGTGTGTGTGTGTGTGTGTGTGTGTGTGTGTGTTTGTATGTGTGTGTGTGTGTGTGTGTATGAGTGTGTGTCTGTGTTTGTATGTATGTATGTATGTGTGTGTGTGTGTGTGTGTGGCTGTGTATTTGTGTGTGTGTGTCTGCGTATTTGTGTGTGTGTGTGTGTTTGTATGTGTATGTGTGTGTGAGTGTGTGTGTGTGTTTGTGTCTGTGTTTGTGTGTGTGTGTGTGTGTGTGTCTGTGTGTGCGTGTGTGTTTGTTTGTTTGTATGTGTGTGCCTGTGTGTCTGTGTGGGGGTTATTGGGGGGGGTGGGGGGTTATTACAACCACTGCAGTTGCTTCTGTCAGTCATTAGAGAAGCAGATGTGAGCTGTGTCAGGTCACTTAAGGTTGTGTCACAGTGTGTGCGTGTGTGTGTGTGTGTGTGTGTGTGTGTGTGTGTGTGTGCGCGTGCAGGGTTTTAATGTCTGCTTTCTATTTTTTGCTGCAACGTTTGAAGCACAAGTGAGTGTGTGGTTTGCTCTTGCACTGCGGCCTCCTGGATGATATAATGGATGTTTACGTTTGCAAAGATGTTTACTCATGTCTTTAGAGAATAATTATAGCTTTATTCTTCTTTTGGGTGTAGTCCAAATCATGACATTCATAAAACAAAAACAAAGAAAAATCTGATGACTTTGAAGCCAGTATGCAAGAAACCATCCAAGATCAGTAAAAACACTTTTTAAAAAAACTCAAATTTGATGGCTTCCCCTAATATTCATTGAACCACCAATCTTAATTTTTCACATTTAATATAATTTGTTGAAATCATGTTTTATGTCACATTGGACCATAATATTGTGGTTTTTTATACATTTAAAACTAAAGAATAAAGTCTCTCTGCTCTCTGAAAGCTTCATTAAGGATAAATCATCTTTACATGTGACTGGTGAAGTCTTTATGAATGATTTGTGGTTCAGAAGTTTGTTATAGAGACTAATAATGTGAGGAAATACTGTGGCGGGTCAGAATATGAACAGTATGTGAGGGTTAAAACATTCAAACAGACCCATTTTCAAGTTTTTATTTTAGCTTTAAGGCCCACTGTTGCAGAGTCACAACATCACATTTACATATTAATGGGTCCTTTTGTTTGTCCTCACAATGCTCTTGGATAGAGAAGTGTTTATAGGCCCGGTCATCTGGCCATGAACTCACTCTACCTGTAGACTTCCCGTTCAGCTCATTTCCTTTTTTCTAAGGGGTTTGCCCAAGTTGCAGTTTGTAGCATTAGAAGAAAGAAAAACAGGTTCTGAATGTCCTGGATTTTTTTGGGGGGGGGGAGCCTGTTGCATTGTTCATGGACAGGTACGAATGGTCCTGAATGCATGATACTATCACTGCAAGTCAACTTAGGGTCTGTTAGAAACTGCATACTTTCCTACTACTCGTACTAACTCTGACGTCAATTTAAGTATGTAGTGTATGTGAGAAGTTCCCGGATGGTTTACTAGATTCTCTAGAAAGGCAGAGTATGCATCAAGAGCTGCTTACTCAACACTCAAATTACCCAAGATCAGTGCTTAATTTGTAAATCATAAGGTGCCTGAACGCAAAGTACATATGACAGCTCAGGGAACATATACAGAAAACATGCTGAAACAACATGAAAATGCCCACTTGCCACGCTGTGGGACTTACAAGCCTCAATTTCAAATAATATCCATGGTATGAATGTTATGACGATAATTTACAATTATTTTTAATAAGGTTATACTCCGCACAGCACAGGCAAATGCCCACATCACCACAGGCCTACAGTCAGCAATTCATTTCTCAACAGGTCTAACGTGTAAAAAAAAAAAAAAAAAAAAGAGCTTTTAATGAATCACACATATCTTCCATTATTATTATTCAAAGATTGGCACGGCGGCCTATTAATAGACAGTATACTCACCATATTTAGTTGTCCAAAACACCCGAGCATGTCCGGAATCTCCTCCTCCTCTTTTTTTACTGCCAAACAGTTGTGCATCCCATCCCTGACCTCCCATCCCACTCTCCTCTCCTTCTGAATCTTCCTGCTGTAAGCCAGCTGATGTCGGTTCCCGCCTCTTTCTCCGGCTGTTGTACCGGGTTAGCTAATGCCAGGGTACCCGCCTGTTGCTCCGGCTGTTGGTGATCCACCTGGCTGACTGCTAGCGCTGTAGCTGGCTCCTGCTCCGGCTGGCGGTGAACTTGACCAGCTGCTGCCACGGTGCTAGCCTCCTGCCCCGGCTTGGCTAACTGTCGGTGAACCCGGCTAACTGTTAGCTGCCGGTGAACCCGGCTAGCTGTTGCCATGGTGCCAGCCTCCTGCCCCGGCTTGGCTAGCTGTCAGTGAACCCGGCTAGCTGTTGCGGCGCTAGCCTCCTGCTGCAGCCGGTTTTGACCATCAACATGACCGCTGCATCTGCCCTCGTCGCCGCTTGTGGAGGCTTTTCTGACTCGTGTTGACGTATTATGCAACTCCTCCTTCTTTTTGAAAAAAGACAGTAAATTTAACTGTCTTTTTGACATGTTTGCGTTGAAATGGTAACCGTTTTTTCCTCTCTGCTTGCTCCTCAGATTTGTTTGTCTGTCAGGGGCGTGGTTTGGCCCAGCTTTTCAGTGCGTCAACAGATCTCCGACTCTTTCAAATGACGTTAAATCTTAATAAACAACATGAAATTCTTGGGATTTGTTCTGTAAAGTAATATATGCATATTATTAATTAATTTTAAACATTTTTATATATGTTTATTTTTTATGAGAGGTACTGGATCTGCCCAAATAAGTACCGGAACTACAGTGAGGGTATGTTCGCTTCCTGTTTTCAAAATAAAAGCACCAATTCTATCGTTATGGTTTTCTTAATAATAAAAGGCAACAGGTGTTCTATTTTTATGAAAATGAGCGGAAGTGCGTTACTCGCTATGGCTAACTCCGAATTCGCAGGAACACAACTTTAAACAGGTGTTATTTGAACAAATTAGCGTCACATAAGGGCTACTTTACTTTCTTCCTAAAAAGGTTAGAAATGTGGATAAAGTGGTATATTTACAGAGTTAGACCTAAAATGAAATCAGCTTCAGCCTGCTGATTTCAGCTCAGGTAGGGACGAAATGCATTGTGGGTTATCGTGTAGTTTACTACAGTGTGAACGGTCTGCTTACTATCTGGTCGTTTAGTGTGTAGGATGGAAGTATGTAGTATGTGGTTTCGAATGCCAAGCCTTCATAAAGAACAAATATTACAACAAGACAAAAATAGTAGTGATAAAATCCTATAATAATAGTAGTAGTAGTAGTAGTAGTAGTAGTAGTATAATACTGTAATACTGTTTCATGCCAAGAAAGCACATTTGGTTGAATTCAACTGTAGAGTGGCACGCAGCAGATATGATTATTTTACAGATTTAGACCAGCCGTCCACAATTAACTGATCTCTATCTAGTCTAAAATTTGACACCTACACACCTACACACACACACACACTCCTTTTTTGATAGGGGTTGTATAGGTTTAATTTGACCCGTAACACAATAATTGCTCATATCACCACAAAAGAAAATACTAACAAGTTATTTTGGAATTACTTTGTTTATTATTAGCATCTCTAATGTTGCTTCAGAAACTATTAGATGTGTAAAAAAACCACACACACACATAGTCGCATATCAACCTAACAAGGTGATAATATATTTTGCTCACAACTTTTTTATCTGCTGCTACCAACAAGCCAAAAGTCTCTTATTGCAGGTTTAACAAAAGTCAAATTTCACTTTTTTTCCATGTTTTTTTCCTCCTGCAGGGAGCACATGGAGGGATACCGAGACTCCTGTCCGGATCAGGTGGAAAAGTTCGGACGAGAGGTGAACGGGCTGATCAACTGGCTCATCGGAGGCCTGCAGGATCACTACAAAGAAGATGTCAAGGTATGAAATCCAGTAAATTAAACTGGGTGAAACAGACACTACAGTTGTAGTGTGGGTTAAAGCTCGATTCCGGTTTCCATTGATTCCTTTCGTGAGACACGCCAACGTTTGCAATTGTGGTTTACTGAAAGGGGAATTGAAAAAGGGATACTCCTTTCCTCAGCTACCCTTTGAAAGCACTGCTCAGATCCTTTTTCTGTCAAAGACACGTGAAAGTGTATTATAAAAACATGTTTCCTATACCCATGTTATCTCACAGCAGGGCCCATAACAGTCAAACCAGATGAAGTTGGTGAAGTAGGTTAAGTTCGGGCACAAAAGCCACATATTCAGGGAAAGCTCACAAGGTCATGTTTAAAAGAAAACCTCACATAGATGATTGGCAGAGGATAAGATAAAATCAGGAACTTTGTATTTTCCAACTCTCCACCCCGAACCTGCTCTCAGAAAGGTTTTGTGGTACTCAAACACTTTTGATTATCAGGAAAATGCAGATGTCATGTTGCTTGTCACAGTAATTACAGAAACATTTCACCTCTAATTAGGACATTTTTCACATATCGGCTTATCTATGACTCCACTTCCACATTATCAGAATTATAACATTGATAATATCATTTCATATCAACCTGCACATCTTCACTTTACTGTAATTTAACATTTTGCCAAATGATAGATAGATAGATAGATAGATAGATAGATAGATAGATAGATAGATAGATAGATAGATAGATAGATAGATAGATAGATAGATAGATAGAAGCAGAAGCTAACTGGAAACCAATGCATCATAATAGTTATGAAATCAGAGAAAAGAAAACTAGAAAACAAGCTTTGTTCCTTATTTTCAAATATAGACATGAAGACAGGAGAGAGGCTGCTTAAAGGACCAGTATAAGATCAATAAGGAGGGTTTTTTAAAACTGGAAATCATGCAAAGATATTCCAGTAGAGCCTCAGATTAAAATATGATGTGCAGCATATGTCCTCTTTCCCTATGATATGTAAGTGGGCTGTACCTATATAGCACTTTTCAAAGCAGCCAACGTGCTCATCAGTAAGAAACTAACCATCTAACCACTAACCAACCCCCCCCCCGATCTTCCGACTATAGCAGACAACCGCTCTACCTTCTGAGCCACAGCCACCCACATGTGAAGTCATGTGTTAAGTGGAGCAGAGTGACATTTAAAAAACCCGCAGACATGTGAGGGGCATTGGTCAATCCAACAGGAAAAACACACAAATGCTATGATGCTCTTTGGTCAGAAATATACGTTCCACATATGTATGCAGAGTTTTTAAACAGTAAAACTCTATTATTAGTATATATAGTTATGTAAATGTGCATGATTCCTCCCCTTTAATAATCAGCGAAGTGTTTTTTTAACTGTGAACCTGTGTTGTTGTTTTTTTCCAGCCCTACTTGAGGAGGATGATGACGAGGAAGTGGCTCACCGTTGACGAAGACTTTGAGCAGCTTTACAGGAGGACGGAGCTGCTTTCCCAGCACTGTGCTCTCATGAGACCTCCACATGTCCAGGTAGGGAAGGAGGAGGAGGAGGAGGAAGAGGAGGGGGAGGAAGAGGAGGTGGCAGAGGAGGATGAGGAGGAGGGGGAGGAGGAGGAAGAGGATGAGGAGGAGGAGGAGGAGGATGATGAGGAGGGGGATGAGGAGGAGAAGGGGGAGGAAGAGGAGGATGATGAGGAGGGGGGGGGTGGAGGAAAAGGATGAGGAGGAAGAGGAAGAGGAGAAGGAAGAGGTAGCAGAGGAGGAAGAGGATGAGGAGGAGGAGGAGGTGGCAGAGGAGGAGGAAGAGGAGGTAGAGAAAGAGGAGGAGGTGATGAATGAGGAGGAGGATGAAGAAGAGAAGGAGGAGGAGGAGGAAGAGGATGAGGAGGAAGAAGAGGAGGAGGAGGAGGAGGTGGCGGCGGAGGATGAGGAAGAGGAGGATGAGGAGGAGGAGGGGGAGGAGGAAGAGGATGAGGAGAATGAGGATGAGGAGGCAGAGGAGGAGGAAGAGGAGGTAGAGGAAGAGGAGGAGGAGGTGGCAGAGGAGGAGGAAGAGGAGGTAGAGAAAGAGGAGGAGGTGAAGAATGAGGAGGAGGAGGGGGAGGAGGAAGAGGAGGAGGAGAAGGTGGAGGAGGAAAAGGAGGAGAAGAAGGAGGAAGAGAAGGAGGAGGAGGAAGAGGAGGAGAAGGAGGAGGTGGAGGATGAGGTAGCAGACAGGAAAATGCTGTCAATCCTTTTCCGATCATTTTTCAAACTTACCATCCAAACTGTTTTTCTCTCTGGGAATACTGGGAATACCGCCACGTCTTCACCATGATGAGTTACTGGGAAAGGTGTTGGCTATGATCTGACAGCACCTACTGGCCCTCGATGCATCCTGATCAGAGAAACCTCAGAGCGCTAAGACCTCCGAGGAATCACTTAGGGAGGAGAAAAACAAACAAGCGTAATAACAGCTAAATACAGTGATATGTAATAGCTTCGGAGGTCTGCAGAGGAAATCCTAACTCCTCAGTGATCTCTGTGGAAGTTTCTTGGGAATAGTTTAGATGGCATTGTTTCGGACAGGAAGCTGCAACCACAGAAAGCGCCGAAGTGAGAGGGATGAATAGGTGGAAGTAGTGAAGGTGTTGCTCAGATGATCTGTAGGCGGCTCGGTCGTCTGACTTTATTTCCCTTTTTTTTTTTCTTTTTTTTAATTAGTAACGTCTATCCTGTTGTTCTGCCTCTCTCTCTCTCTCTCTCTCTCTCTCTCTCTCTCTCTCTCTCTCTCTCCTCTCTCTCTCTCTCTCTCTCTCTCTCTCTCTCTCTCTCTCTCTCTCTCTCTCTCTCTCTCTCTCTCTCTCTCTCTCTCTCTCTCTCTGTGTGTGTTTGTCTTTGTTTTTCTTGGCAACAGAAGTTTGCCAGGGAGCTGCACTACTATGCAGTGAAAGAATACATCGGACAGCTGATGAAAAATAACTACTCATGCAAGAACCGGAAACACGAGAAAGCAGCGGGGAAGATCCGTCATCAGTGGGATAAACTCGTTGAACTGTTTGAGAACATGGTGATGACCTCTTTACTTCCCCGTCAACATCAAAAGCATTGTCTCTGTTTGGCCTGCGCATGATAGGAAAAATGGATTTGGAGCTGATAAACTGTTTCACAAGGCAGCAACTTAAAAACATCCGGTGTTATGATGTGAAAAACAACAAGAGAGAGATCAAGATGATTTGACTTTTAGGATGTTTTCAACCAAAAAATTATTTTTAGTCCGATTGAATAAAACATTTCTTTTATAGGATTTAATTTGATTCTAAATTAATTGAGCAAAATCTCCCAAGAATCAAACAAAAAACTAATAATCATTTGAAAGTGAGTGAAAAATTACCTCAGAGGCAAAACTGATGATAAAACTTAAAAAACTATACTCCATCTGCCGCACTTTTGGACATTTTACCTTCCAAAAGTGACACAGTGGCCTGTAAAGAGAAATCAGTTAAAAGGAAAGCTGATTATAATTACAATCAAATGTAACACTATTTAACTCACAGTTATCCCCCTCATAATTAGTCTCTATACAACCCTTAATGCAGCCTTTGGAGAGCTGAGTGAGTTTATTTTATGTTTTTTGTTGATGGAAAAAAATGTTTGCAATCACACTACATAGCTATCTCTCTATCTCTCTATCTATATAATGGCCCAACATTGGCCCAATTACAGAAATGAAATCAAAGGATTTTAGGACATGTGTGGGGGGGTGGCAGGGGTGAATATATCAGCTGCACAAAAAGATTCTTAGAAAATGTAACTATTTCCATTTCTTATATATTCTGGGTCACATGAGGATAAGTCATCCAATTTCTGGTGAAAAAGAAAAGTGTGAAATTGGGTCAAATTAGACCCTGAACAGTATGTGAGGGTTAAATTTAATTATTTTAAGGTACATATGTTCTTTTTTACTTTTAATGTATTTATATTTGTCTGATTCCTCTGGTTTTATATGCTGTGGTGTGGATGAGGCTGCTAGTAGCTTACTGAGGAATTAATCCAGATCTGACCTGGACTACATTTCCCATGATGCAACCTGAAAGATGTGTCACACAATTGGTCAAGAAGAACAGTTTTTACCAGCTTTTTTATTTATTTATAGGGATGATTAACTTGGACTGTTGCATGAACATACATTTCTTAATTGATGTTAGCAAGATATTAAAGTTATGATCATAAAGTTCGAGTCATGATGACAAAATAACTAAAATTAATATGTTGGAATAATGAGTTTAACAACTATGAGCAGCACTAAATCCAATTTAGATTAAAGTTCATCAAGTGTTTTTTATGTTTTTTTTCTTTTTACGCAGAAGTCTGAACATGACTGGCTGCACTATGTAGGAGACGAGCTGAGCGACATCATCGGACAGAAAAACAAGACGGACATAAAAGACCACCTGCAGCCTTTAGTGGAGCATTACCCAGACTTCAGGTAAGCTTTTCTCTCTCAACACTTTAAAATCTCTCTGAATGTTAAACCTGATTTACAACCAATAAAATCTTAACAAAAAAGAAAAACATCTAAGAAAAATACATTGAACAATGCAGTGAGCTATGCTGTAAGTAACCAGATGTTGCTGGGTGTGGAACTATGGACACTTCCTTCCCTCAAGAGAGACTCGTCCATTTGAGAAAGATGTACAGTTCAATAAGAGATTTGTCAGAGTGGGAGCTTAACTAATCCATGCATTTCAAGAAGTGGATACAAAATGATAACTGCAACTGTGCAATGATGGTTTAACAGACACAGAGAGAGTAAATATTGCCACTAGGGAAAAGCTGGAAGAGCTTAAACACAGAATACATCCTACTGTAAGTGTCTCAGTTAATTTTATCTTTAACAATCAAAACAGGTTTGAAGGTATTGATTTTAAAGACAGGCCTGCCTTGTTTTAATGTTTCCTATTGGCCTTTGTCTAGACTAGGCAGGCTTTTATTGAGCTGGCAGGCTTTCACACTAATGAGATTTACTGTAACGGCCGTGAAAGTAATTATCCAGCAATTCCAATGCATTAACAATGATGTTAGACCTGGTGGGGTCTTAGTTGGTCTTCCAGTTTACATGCAGTTCAGCGTCATTGCCAGCCAAGGTTGTGCAGATTAATGAAGGGAGGGAATTCCCTGCAGTTACTAATGAATCAGGTAGGTATGTTAAAGAGGGAAAACATGCCCGCAGTTACGAGAACGCTGATGTGATGTGTTTCTGTGTTAACATGGCAAGGCAAGGCAGTTTTATTTATATAACGCATTTCATACACAATGGCAACTCAATGTGCTTTACATAAAACAGAAAAACGTGCAATTTGAGAAACATTAAAACATACAATTAACACCCCCCTAACCCTAACCCTAACCCCCACCCCCCACCACCACCCACCTCGAACAGATAATAAAAACAAAGTACAGAAAAATAGAAAGAGAGAAATAAAATGCTAGAATAGAGCATTAAATATAAGATTTGCTTTAAAATCATTAAAAGGACATAGAGTGCAAATGAAAGATTAAAATGTAAAGTGCTTTAACCTTCATGTCGTCCTCCCGGGTCAAATTGACCCCGTCTGTTTTGACTGTTTCTTCCTTCCTTCCTTCCTTCCTTCCTTGTTTCATTTCCTCTCTCTCTCCTTTTCTTCCTTCCTTCCTTACTTCCCTTCCTTCCGTCCTTCCTCCCTCCCTCCTACCTTCCTTCTTTCCTCCGTCCTTCCATCCTCCCTTCCTTCTTTCCTTTCCTCTCTCCCTCCTTTTCTTCCTTCCTTCCTTCCTTCCTTCCTTCCTTCCTTCCCTTCCCTTCCTTCCGTCCATCCTTCCTTCCTCCCTCCCTTCTTTCTTTCCTCCGTCCTTCCTTCCACCCTCTCTTCCTTCTTTCCTTTCCTCTCTCCCTCCTTTCCTTCCTTCCTTCCTTCCTTGGCTTAAGGACAACAGGAGGGTTAAAAGAGCTCAATCATAAGCTCAGGAGAAGAGAAATGTTTTTAACCTGGATTTAAAAATGATTTCAGTTCTGCTGGTAGTTTGTTCCAGTTGTGTAAAAGCTGCTTCATCATGTTTAGTTTGAACTCTGGGCTCAACTATCTGACCTGAGTCAGTGGATCTCAGAGCTCTACTGGGTTTATATTCTAACATGTTGTGGTTTCATTAAGCAACAACATCATTAGTGAAAGAAAAGAAAAGCCCAGAGTGAGGACATTGAACACAACATCTTACTTTAAATTTCTATTTGAGAAGTCTTAAAAACTGCTGTCACTGCTTCCCCTTTAAAATTAAAAAAACTTACTTAAATACACCCAGCTGAGGTTAAAGGTACTGTAATGAGGTTATCGTGTAATGATTGGTATGAGGAAGTGATGATGAAATAAATAAAGTGAACAAAATGAAGCAGAACGGAGGTTTGAGTTGCTGATTTACTCACAACAGACGGCAGAGATCACATGTGACTGTAGTGTTTACATAAAGCTCATAATGTCTGTCAGGAGGAAACGCTGGTTTAAACACAGACAGGCTAAATATCTATTTTGAGGGATATCAAAGGGGATTTTCTTTCCCTCAGATTTTGCTCTGATAGATTAAAAAAAAAGCAGCAGAGCATGTGGCCTCAGTGTGTTGTTATCTATGACTTTCAGGCTTTTTAAATGCTCAAGCAACCAAAACTATTTAAACTTAATCTCAATTAATTTAACTTACTAAAATGGACATGCTTTTTGTTTTTGATCTCATGCATAGATATTCCAGTAGAGCCTCAGATTGAAATATAGACCAGGAAATAGGCAGAATATGTCCTCTTGCCTCTTCATGCCCTGTTGACTTGGCCCCGGTGCTAAAACCGAAATAACCTAACCTTAATCTAAATTTGACTTGACTTACTAAAGTGGATATAACTTGCTTTTTATGTGATTGTCTGTTATTTTTGTGCTGTTATGATGTCTCATATCAATGATAAAAATGGTCAAAGCTCCAAAAACTTGAGGTATGTAGAAATGCTTCCTGCAGGTCAAAGGTCAGAGCTTCAACTTACTCTGAACGCTTTGTTTGAGATGTTTTTTTTTCCTCGGGGGGGTTGTGCCCTGCCCATTGTTAATCACTTTGTTTTTCCATGTGTTGGCCCACTCTCATATTTTGGGTCAGATTTCAGCTCAGATGTATTTCAAGAGTTTCCTTATCAAAAAGGAAAATCCCGACTACAGTTGTTTTTGTGGCCTTCGGAGGCCATCGGAGGCAAGCAGTGCTGACGTGGGTGGGCTTATCAGGGGGATTTTCTTCACAGAGATAAGAGTTCCAAAGAAAGAAAAAAAGGCACCAAGTTGCTGGCACTGTGGATTCCCTCAGCAGAGATAACAGAGACAGCCAGAGTTAAATTAAGAGCTCTCTTTCTGCTCACTGTCTTCCCATGCAGCTCTCTTTCTGCTCACTGTCCTCCCATGCAGCTCTCTTTCTGCTCACTGTCCTCCCATGCAGCTCTCTTTCTGCTCACTGTCCTCCCATGCAGCTCTCTTTCTGCTCACTGTCCTCCCATGCAGCTCCCTTGCAGCTCTCTTCCTGCTCACTGTCCTTCCATGCAGCTCTCTTGCAGCTCTCTTCCTGCTCACTGTCCTTCCATGCAGCTCTCTTTCTGCTCACTGTCCTCCCGTGCAGCTCTCTTCCTGCTCACTGTCCTCCCGTGCAGCTCTCTTTCTGCTCACTGTCCTCCCATGCAGCTCTCTTCCTGCTCACTGTCCTCCCGCGCAGCTCTCTTCCTGCTCACTGTCCTCCCTTGCAGCTCTCTTCCTGCTCACTGTCCTCCCATGCAGCTCTCTTTCTGCTCACTGTCCTCCCATGCAGCTCTCTTCCTGCTCACTGTCCTCCCATGCAGCTCCCATGTAGCTCTCTTTCTGCTCACTGTCTTCCCATGCAGCTCTCTTTCTGCTCACTGTCCTCCCATGCAGCTCTCTTTCTGCTCACTGTCCTCCCATGCAGCTCTCTTCCTGCTCACTGTCCTTCCATGCAGCTCTCTTTCTGCTCACCGTCCTTCCCTGCAGCTCTCTTTCTGCTCACTGTCCTCCCATGCAGCTCTCTTTCTGCTCACCGTCCTCCCATGGAGCTCTCTTTCTGCTCACTGTCCTCCCATGCAGCGGTCGTTCTGCTCACTGTCCTTCTAGGCAACTCTCTTTCTGCTCACCGTCCTCCCATGGAGCTCTCTTTCTGCTCACCGTCTTCCCGTGCAGCTCTCTTTCTGCTCACTGTCCTCCCATGCAGCTCTCTTCCTGCTCACTGTCCTTCCATGCAGCTCTCTTTCTGCTCACTGTCCTCCCATGCAGCTCTCTTTCTGCTCACTGTCCTCCCATGCAGCTCTCTTTCTGCTCACTGTCCTCCCATGCAGCTCTCTTTCTGCTCACCGTCCTCCGCAGCTCTCTTTCTGCTCACTGTCCTCCCATGCAGCTCTCTTTCTGCTCACTGTCCTCCCATGCAGCTCTCTTCCTGCTCACTTCACTATCCTCCCATGCAGCTCTCTTTCTGCTCACTGTCCTCCCATGCAGCTCTGTCCCAGTCCAGCCACTACTACAGAGACAAAGGAGAGGTTAATTAGTCAACTCTCCCCAGCTGAGTTAATCAACTTCCCTGTTGCTGCTCCTGCTGAAGCAGCTCTGCCCATCCTCTCTCCTCTCTCTCTGACTGCCCAAAACCACGCACTCCTCCACCAACAAGAATCTACAATAATAATGAAATGGACAACAAAAAGTCAAGCTTCAAATACAGACACTAAGACAGGAGCTAGAATGGCCTGTTTTTAGACAGAGGCTGCATAAAGAGCCAATGTAAAATAAATACTGGAGTTTTTTAATCATGCACCAGGAGGTACGAAGTCTTTAACCCCCTGTTAGGAGCATGATTGGTTAAGGTAGTTGTTCAGTTGTATGTGCTTTGAATTAGTAGAACTGGTTGAATTAAAGCTTGTGGTAGCTATATACTTGGATATAAATGATAAAATCTGTTTAGAAACTAGTATATTTGATATTAATGATAAGGAAAAGCACTTCTCTTTATCAAATAAAACGTTTCATTGCTTACGATTATGATTATTTTTATACCTTTAATATGGACAACTCATAAAATCCAAATTATATTAAAAACATTTGTGGAAATGCTCTATGAGATGGGAAAGTAGTAACATCAAATTATGTTTTTTTTACATCTCATTTTCCACTCTTCATGCAAAGACATTCCAGTCAAGCCTCAAAATAAAATACATGAATGTTTCCTATTCATGCCCCAAGACATGATGTTGACCTCAGCTGTGAAGTCATGTGTCCAGCAGAGCAGAATGGCATTTAAAAAGCTGCAGACATGTGAGGAGTATTGGTCAATCCAACAGGAACAACAAACGTGGTGATGAGCGTTGCCATGACGAAAGTTGTAAACAAACATGGCGTCTGTGGAGGATTGTGACATAAAAATGCAGGACATGTGATGTGCAACCTGTGATTCCTGTCTGATGACTTATCTTTCATTCAGCGTGGAGTTTACATTAATAATTTCCAGAATGCAGAAAGAAGCAATGATGCATGAAAAAGGAGGCCTGTGTGAAGTTGCTCAAATGATTCAGCTAAAAAAAAAAAAACATAGAAAGAGTAGGCAACTGCATTTTTTTAGAGGAACAGCAACAGCAGAGAAAATAAAGTCTTCCCAGCAGTTTCTCACTTTGACGGAAATATCTATATATATACACCCTGCAAAGCTTTGCCCAAGTTAAAATACATTAGTCAGCTCTTTTGAAGGGAAGTTTCTCATTACTTAACAATACAACCCAACCACTCAGATCATGTTCCCTCCATCAGAGTCTCATTCAGAAACACTGAACAGTCTTCAACAGTGGAGAAGAAACAAAGTCTTCCCACCAGTTTCCTGCTCTGAAGGAAACATCTTAACTCTTCATCGTGGGCAGCGAGACCAAACTCTTTAGAAACACATTTCTCAAGTCAACAACTAAAGAAATGATCCCTGAAAGTATAGTCTTGGTTTGTTGGGGATGTTTCTCAGGGTCTTATGTCTGGAGACCAGCACTCGTACTCCTGGTGAACTCCTGCAGTTCACTAAAAAACTCCGCCTCCTTCTTCTCCTCCTCCTCCTCCGCCCATTTCTATTTCTATTCCTCCTCCTCCTCTTCCTCTTCTTCTTCCTCTCCCTCTTCCTTTTCGTCTTCCTCCTCCTCCTCCTCCTCCTCCTCCTCCCCCTCCTCCTATAATCAAAGTGACAACTTCTCTGCTGTCAGGCCTCCTTCAAAATAAAATTAAAACTGTGTAAATAAAAATATAGAGTTGCATTGGTGTGAACATTTTGCTACAGTATGAAAAGATTAAATATAAAGCAGAAAGTCCAGTTTGAGTAACACATGAGTTTAAAAGCTAATCAGATGTCAAAACTCTGCAGAAGACAGGATGTTACAAGTCTGGAAAGTTATCACAACAGCAATAAATCTCTCTCCATATCTATGATTCATATTTGTCTCAATTTGTCTGATTAAGGTTCGACTTTGTTGTTTCAGGTGTTTTTACAGCAGCTCTGTGTGAGTCTGATACTGAAAATATTAGATTTGAAGATTGACCCTCACACCATTAATAATCAAATAGAATTAAGTTGTGATACAGTGGGGACAAAAAGATATAACCTGCAACTAAATATATGTCAACACCAAACAGTGAGTTAATAGTATTTTGAGCATCTGGCTTCCACAGTTAATGTTTAATCCTCCAAAATGAAGAAAAAACAAGTTAAGATTAATTAAAGTGAACAGAGCTTCTTTGTTTTGATCTACAAAACAGTCCACTGTGAACATGATTCTGAGTTTCTGAGAGAATAAATGTTATCTGTAGAGATTGCTCAAATACTTCCTTCATTTTACACAGTAGGATTAGTTTCCTCCATCAGAGACTCACTCAGAAAGTCCAAACAAAAGTGTTAACTCAACTTCATAGTTAACAGTCTGTTACATGTGTTAGACTATCAAGATGCAATTAAGCTCTTTGATGCCACTTTATCTTTAGACAACTAAACAATCAAACCACTCAGATCATGTTTCCTCCATCAGAGTCTCATTCAGAAACACTGAACAGTCTTCAACAGTGGAGAAGAAACAAAGTCTTCCCACCAGTTTCCTGCTCTGAAGGAAACATCTTAACTCTTCATCGTGGGCAGCGAGACCAAACTCTTTAGAAACACATTTCTCAAGTCAACAACTAAAGAAATGATCCCTGAAAGTATAGTCTTGGTTTGTTGGGGATGTTTCTCAGGGTCTTATGTCTGGAGACCAGCACTCGTACTCCTGGTGAACTCCTGTAGCTCACTAACACTCCTCCTGGCCTTCAATATAACGAGTTGATGAGATGATGAAGTGCAGGTGGCGTGACGAGTTGATGGACAGCAGCAGGTGTGCAGGTGGATGGTGCAGGAAGGCTCCACCTCTGACCAACTCCAGACAAAAACACAGGAAGAGACAGACAATCATAGAAACACCCACAAGAGTGAAAGGAACAAACACTATGACCCTGATAGTGATGATGCAACAAGTAGAAAAAGACTTTGTTTGTTTGTTAAAGAGATGCTGATGAAGGACATGTGCTCCTACTTGGACTGTTTCCTACTTGGGGAATAAATCAAATATAAGATTTATTAATGTGCAGCTTAGAGAATGTAGTTTTTAGCTTCTTTCACAACTAGATATTTAAATCACCATGCAGATGAAAGTAATACTTGTCCTCACAACTTGTACTAAACCAAAATTTGCGAGGTTATTTCATCAGTTGAGTGGCGACATATTTCCCTGCATTTTAACACAGTGTCACACAAATATTCAGCCAAAAATTCACAACAAGAAGTTCATCGGTTTCTGATGACACAGTAATTATAGGAGGAGGAGGAGGAAGAGGAGGAGTGTGTTAGTGAGCTACAGGAGTTCACCAGGAGTACGAGTGCTGGTCTGCAGACATAAGACCCTGAGAAACATCCCCAACGAACCAAGACTATACTTTCAGGGATCATTTCTTTAGTTGTTGACTTGAGAAATGTGTTTCTAAAGAGTTTGGTCTCGCTGCCCACGATGAAGAGTTAAGATGTTTCCTTCAGAGCAGGAAACTGGTGGGAAGGCTTTGTTTCTTCTCCACTGTTGAAGACTGTTCAGTGTTTCTGAATGAGACTCTGATGGAGGAAACATGATCTGAGTGGTTGGGTTGCATTGTTAAGTAAGGAGAAACTTCCTTTTAAAGCAGCTGACAAATGGATTCTAACTTGGGTAAAGCTTTGCAGGGTTAAGATGTTTCCTTCACAGCAAGAAACTGGTGGGGAGACTTTTTTCTCCATTGTTGCTGTTCCTCCAAGTGGTTGTTTAGTCTTGTGTGTTTTTTTTTTTTAGCTGAATCATTTGAGCAACTTCACACAGGCCTCCTTCTTCATGCATCATTGCTTCTTTCTGCATTATGGAAATTATTAATGCAACCTCCACTCTGAACGAACGATAAATCATCAGACAGGAATCACAGGTTGCACATCACATGTCCTGCATTTTTATGTCACAATCCTCCACAGACGCCATGTTTGTTTACAACTTTCGTCATGGCAACGCTCAGATTAGAAGCTCATCACCACATTTATATCTGTTTGTTTGTTTTTCTTGTTGGATTGACCAATGCTCCTCACATGTCTGCAGCTTTTTAAATGCCATTCTGCTCCACTGAACACATGACTTCACAGCCGAGGTCATCTCTTGGGCATGAATAGGAAACATTCATGTATTTTATTCTGAGGCTCGACTGGAATGTCTTTGCATGATTTGATGATCTGAGTGGTCTGTTGTATATTTAAATGAGGAGGTTTAATGCTCAGTAAGTTTGAAGTTTGGCAGAGCTTTGCAGAGAATCACCAGAGTCACTAAAGGTTGTCTTGCTTTAACAGAACTAATAAAAGAGTGAAGGAAAATTAAATGATTTATAGTCTTCACATGTGCTCAGAAAGGAGGTCTGATCAGATAGCGTAGGTGGAAACACATGTGAGTGTTCAGGGTTGTGTAAAGTGTGTAGTCTTTTTCCATGAGACGTCAAGAACATCTGAGTTATGATTCTGAAGAAAACTTTAAAACTCGTGTTTGGAGATTTGTTTTAAAGAAATTGAATGTCTGAACAAAATGTTGTGGTCCTCTGGAAATTTTACGGAGAATATTAATCACAAATATTCTCATTTTAAATCTGAATCATGAGACAAAATCCTGTGTTGGCATATACCAAAGAAAATTGAGTAGCTAGTTGAATGAGCACATGACTGCAACAAACTTTAATTTTTCCTTCCTTCTTCCCCTCCACCCTTCTTTCTTTGCTCCCTCCCTCCTTACTCCTTTCCTTCCTTCCTTCCTTCCTTCCTTCCTTCTTTCCTCCCTCCTTACTCCTTGTCTTCCTTCCTCCCTCCTTCCTTCCTTACTCCTTTCCTTCCTTCCTTCCTTCTTTCCTCCCTCCTTACTCCTTTCCTTCCTTCCTCCCTCCTTCCTTACTCCTTTCCTTCCTTCTTTCCTCCCTCCTTACTCCTTTCCTTCCTTCCTTCCTCCCTCCTGTCCTTCCTTGACTTGAGAACAACAGCAGAGTTAAGGAAATAAATGTTAATGAAGTCATACATAAGGATCATGTAAAGCTTAATAGTTTTTTGACAGGATAAACCAACCACTCAGATCATGTTTCCTCCATCAGAGTCTCATTCAGAAACACTGAACAGTCTTCAACAGTGGAGAAGAAACAAAGTCTTCCCACCAGTTTCCTGCTCTGAAGGAAACATCTTAACTCTTCATCGTGGGCAGCGAGACCAAACTCTTTAGAAACACATTTCTCAAGTCAACAACTAAAGAAATGATCCCTGAAAGTATAGTCTTGGTTTGTTGGGGATGTTTCTCAGGGTCTTATGTCTGGAGACCAGCACTCGTACTCCTGGTGAACTCCTGTAGCTCACAAACACTCCTCCTCCTCTTCCTCCTCCTCCTCCTATAATCACAATGACTTCCCCTGCTGTCAGGCTGACTTCAGATAAAAACTAAAACTGTGTCAATAAAAAAACAAAAAGGTGCACTGAGCGTTTTGTTACAGTTATCTACAGCATTAAAAGATTAAATATGATGCAGCAGAAAGTCCAGTTTGAGCAACACACCCACGAGTTTAAAAGCATCTCAGATATCAAAACTCAGTACTGTAACAACTCTGGAAAGTCATCACACATGTAATAAATAATTCCCTCTCCATGTATGATTCATATTCGACTGGTCGCTGAATCATGATGCACGACATAAAAAGATGATTCATGTTCAACTTTGTTTTATTCAGATGTTTTTTCTATGTCAGACTTATACAGATTTGAGAATTGTCCCTCGTATCGTCAATAATCAATTATAAAAGAGTTGTGTATTTTGAGCGTCTGGCTTCTACAGTTAATGTTTAATCCTCCGAAATTAAGTCAGGTGGGGAAAAAACTGAAAATGAACTAAAGTGAACAGAACTTAGTTGTTAAATCTACAAAAATTGTGCACTTTAAACATTATTCTTTCATCTGGGAAATATGAAGCTGCAGCAATTTCAGATAAAATAAATGAAATTAACAGAGATTACACAAATGAGTAAGCATTTCTAAATATTGCCTTAATAGTGTATTTTTAGATTAGTACAAAATGTGGGAGTTTGAAGTTAAAGCTACTTCCAAACTTCAAGAACATTAAGCAATCCAATAAATATAGATAACAGAAAGACCACTCAGATCATGTTTCCTCCCTGATGAAAAAGGAGGCCTGAAGTTGCTTAAATAATTCAGCTAAAAAAAACATACAAAGACTAGGCAACTGCATTTTTTGGAAGAACAGTAATAGTGGAGTCTTCCCACCAGTTTCTCACTCCGAGGGAAACATCTCAACCCTGCAAAGCTTTGCCCAAGTTAAAATATGTTAGTCAGCATTAAACACCTGTTTTAAAAGTAAGTTTTTCTTTACTTAACAACAAACCAACCACTCAGATCATGTTTCCTCCATCAGAGTCTCATTCAGAAACACTGAACAGTCTTCAACAGTGGAGAAGAAACAAAGTCTTCCCACCAGTTTCCTGCTCTGAAGGAAACATCTTAACTCTTCATCGTGGGCAGCGAGACCAAACTCTTTAGAAACACATTTCTCAAGTCAACAACTAAAGAAATGATCCCTGAAAGTATAGTCTTGGTTTGTTGTGGATGTTTCTCAGGGTCTTATGTCTGGAGACCAGCACTCGTACTCCTGGTGAACTCCTGTAGCTCACTAACACACTAACACATTCCTCATCATCATCCTCCTCCTCTAATCAGAGCTTCATCAGTGAATCGTTAGAGTTTCTGAAACGTGATGTGAACTACATCGTCTCTCATTCTTACTTTCACCTGTACAGTTACTATATTGAAGCATTTTACTTTTTGCAGGTGACATATCTCCCTTTCTGCTAAAGCAAATTATGTCTATGGATTCCTAAACTCTAAACCCTGTACTGTTTGAGCTGCTACTAAAACATTTACTTTACTGTATGCATTTGCACATCATGACATCAGATGTCAAAGTGTATCTCCACTTTTTAATACAATAGAAAGTGTCAAAGGTCATTCAAAAAAAGAAAAAAGAAAAACCCCTTTTGTTTATGATTCTAGCTTTATACCTTTTCACAGAAGCAAGGTTAGAAAACAGTCTGTAAACCAGTGATCATCACCTCTGCTCCTGTAGAGCTGCTGTCCTGCATGTTTCAGGTATCACTCTAACACACCTGACTCTAATAATAAACTCATCATCAAGCAGCTGAAGCTTGTCAAGGGCTTGATAACCAGTTAAGTTTGAAGTTCACATCATGTTTCTGCAACTTTAGTCACTGATGATGCTGTGATGTCTGTTGTTACTGGACCAGAAGTATGAGAGCTTAAATCTTTGTTCTTATAACAACAGAGAGTTCGGTCACACTGGTTGTTTCCCAGCAAAGCTGAACATAATTAAGAAGAATTGCTTAATATCTACACAGATGGAGAACAGACTTATTAGAGTAAGTCTTAAGTAGCTCTCCACAAGCTCTAAATATAGTACAAAACATTTACTTTTTGACTTTACATAAATGACAAAACCACTCAGATCATGTTTCCTCCATCAGAGTCTCATTCAGAAACACTGAACAGTCTTCAACAGTGGAGAAGAAACAAAGTCTTCCCACCAGTTTCCTGCTCTGAAGGAAACATCTTAACTCTTCATCGTGGGCAGCGAGACCAAACTCTTTAGAAACACATTTCTCAAGTCAACAACTAAAGAAATGATCCCTGAAAGTATAGTCTTGGTTTGTTGTGGATGTTTCTCAGGGTCTTATGTCTGGAGACCAGCACTCGTACTCCTGGTGAACTCCTGTAGCTCACAAACACACTCCTCCTCCTCCTCTTCCTCCTCCTCCTATAATCAATGACAAGCTGACTTCTATATGAAAAAAAAAAACTTAACTTGCAAAAAACCCAAAACTTTGTTGCGGCAAGTCTGAAACTCATAAGTATAATTGCTCTTTTCTTCTTTTCCACCTGCAGCAAGAAGCACCTGGTTGCTGTTCTGAATTTTAGAGGTCTGCTGAGGGGCAGCGAGCACCGGCTGATCCTCCAGCGACTCGCCCAGCTGAAGAAGAAGAACCCGGACGTTGCCGCCGGCGACAAGAAACAAGTTTTATTTAATGACATGCAGGTCACCGTCAACACAGACTGTCTGTCCAATCTGCCGTTCAGCTGCTTCAACTTCCTGCTGCCCGACAACTAGTGAAACGCTGCGTGACAGAAGAAGAACAGTCACAGTAAAGGTTTTAATAAGATGGTTTTGACACATTTCGACACAGATGAAGGACGCTGCTCTCAAACACAGCCACCTCAAACTCAAACTCAACTGCAGCGTTTTCCCACAGAATGAGATTTACTATTTAATCTTTAAAATGTTGTTTGTAACTAATTCATTTTTATGTAAACCTGGAACACACACACGAGGCCGGTGGTGATATTCTATATTTAACGTTACTGTCAACTGTCAATTAACCCTCCTGTCGTCCTCCCGGGTCAAATTGACCCCGTCTCTTTTGACTGTTCCTCCCTTCCTCCCTCTTTCTTTGCTCCCTCCTCCTTCTATACTTCTTTCCTCACTTCCTTCCTTCCTTTCTCATTCCTTCCTTACTTCCTCCTTTCCTTCCTTCCTTCCTTCCTTCCTTCCTCATTTCCTTCCTTCCTTCTTTCCTTCGTTCCTCCCTTCCTCCTCGACTTCCTTCGTTCCTCTTTTCCTCCCTCCCTTCCTTCCTTCCTTCCTCTACTTCCTTCCTTCCTTCCTCTTTTCCTCCCTCCTTACTCCTTTCCTTCCTTCCTTCCTTCCTTCCTTCCTTCCTCATTCCTTCCATCCTTCCTCCTGTCCTTCCTCATTCCTTCCTTCCTTCCTTCCTCCTGTCCTTCCTTCCTTCCTTCCTTCCTTGACATGAGGACAACAGGAGGGTTAAAAATGTATCCAAAGCTGGATATCTATCTTATTTCCTTGTGTCATGTGACTCAGTTGTTGTCCTGAAACTATTAAAAACACGTCCGTCACACACCGTCCGGCTGTCGGAAACACCCGAGCAACAACTGTGTTTAATCCACTGTTGAAAATAGTCCCCAACAAATGTTTAATATCTGTGAACCCAGCTGCTCGGGGAAATGACTCAGGCCTTTTAACACACTGAACTACATATTTATGAACTGCTGTGACAGCTGAAGGTCCCAGAGAAGTGAGGAAGCATTAGAGACGGACTCATACACTGTTGGGTTTGGTCCTTTTGATGGGTTTCATTTGTTGATAGTAAGAAAAATAGAGAATTACATCAGCTTTATCATTTCAATAAAGTTATAATAAAACTGTAAAACATCTGTTCATTCCTTTTCTTACACAATGTATTTGTATTTCTTTGGCCTGATCAGTAAACTGATTTTAGCTTGTTTGTGTCCCTCAGGTCCGACATGTATCAGGTTTTATTAATAATAGATGTGTCATTTCTGTGTTTGCCACAGATTATACAGCCAGTGATTTCCTATGTTCTGAAAGGTCTATTTAGTGCATTCATAACAGAGAGGAAGGGAGGAAGGAAAGAAAGAAGGACATAGGAAAGAAGGAAGGGAGGAAGGGAGGAAGGAAGGAAGGAACAGTCAAAACAGGCGGGGTCAATTTGACCCGGTAGGACGACATGAAGGTTAACCTTTGTGTCGTCCTACTGGGTCAGATTGACCCCGTCTGTTTTGACTGTTCCTTCCTTCCTTCCTCCCTTCCTTCCTTTCCTTCCTTCCTTCCTTCCCTCCCTCCTTCCTTCCTTCTTTCCTCCCTTCCTTCCCTCCTTCCTTCCTTTCCTTCCTTTCCTTCCTTTCTTCTGTCCTTCCTTCCTTTTCTTCCTTTCTTCTGTCCTTCTTTCCTCCCTCCCTCCCTCCTTACTTCCTTCTTTCCTCCCTTCCTTCTGGCCTACTTTCCTTCCCTCCTTCCTTCCTTCCTTCCTTCCTTCCTTCCTTATGTCCTTCTTTCCTTCCCTCCTTCCTTTCTTCCTTCCTTTCTTCCTTCCTTTCTTCTGTCCTTCTTTCCTCCCTCCCTCCTTCCTTCCTTCCTTCTTTCTCCTTTCCTCCCTCCTTCTCTCTTTCCTTCCTTCCCTCCCCCCTTCTACCTTCCTTCCTTCCCTCCTTCCTTCCTCCCTCCTTTCCTTCCTTGACTCGAGGACAACAGGAGGGTTAAGAAGAGTTTGGTCACACCATTTTTGTTTAGAAACAGCTCCAAAACTGAATATCAGCGATCATGTTTTCTGTCTCAGGAGGTTTACCGAGCTTCTCTAGCTTGTTTTCCTTCATGACTTCATCTCTTGACTTTGTCCTTTGGGAAGGAAGGAAGGTAGGAGGGAGGGAAGGAAGGAAAGAGAGAAGGAGGGAGGAAAGGAAAGGAAGGAAGGAAGGAGGGAGGGAGGGAGGAAAGAAGGACAGAAGAAAGGAAGGAAAGGAAGTAAGGAGGGAAGGAAAGTAGGCCAGAAGGAAGGGAGGAAAGAAGGAGGGAGGGAAGGGAGGAAGGAAGGAAGGAAAGGAAGGAGGGAGGGAATGAAGGAAGGAAGGAAGGAAGGAAGGAAAGGTAGGAAGGGAGGACGACACAAGGGTTAAGAAGAGTTTGGTCACATCATTTGTTTAGAAACGGCTCCAAAACTGTTAAATCAGCGATCGTGTTTTCAGTCTCAGGAGGTTTACCGAGCTTCTCTAGTTTGTTTTCCTTCATGACTTCATCTCTTGACTTTGTGCTAAAATCTACAAGAAAATAATAAAACTGTACAAAGTCAAGAGGTTGAAACATGCAGAGTAACTGATCTACAAGGTACTACTCTCCAGAGACTGAAAACAAGAGCGCTGTTATTCGTTTTCGGAGCCGTATCCAAACAAATGTCATCATGATGTTTGTGGGGAGGAAACATGGCCTCCAGTGCAGCGGCGAGGCTCACTGATGTCTGACATGTTCTTTAATAGTTTAACACACACTATACTTGTTAACCCTTCCTGTTCCTTCTTTCTTCCCTTCCTTCCTTCCTTACTCCCTTCCTTCCTTCTGTTCTTCCTTCCTTCCTTCCTTCCTTCCTTCTGTTTTTCTTTCTTTCTTTCCTTCCTTCCTTCTTTCCTTCCTTCCTTCCTTCCCACCTTCCTTCCTTTCTTCTTTCCTTCCTTCCTTCCTTCTGTTCTTCTTTCCTTCCTTCCTTCCTTCCTTCCTTCCTTCATTCTTTCCTTCCTTCTTTCCTTCCTCCCTTCCTTCATTCTTTCCTTCCTTCTTTCCTTCCTCCCTTCCTTCTGTTCTTCTTTCCTTCCTTCCCACCTTCCTTCCTTTCTTCTTTCCTTCCTCCCTTCCTTCTGTTCTTCCTTCCTTCCTTTCTTCTTTCCTTCCTTCCTTCCTTCCTCCCTTCTCCTTTCCTCCCTCCTTCTCTCTTTCTTCCTTCCTTCCTCCCTTCCTTCTGTTCTTCTTTCCTTCCTTCCTTCCTTCCTTTCTTCTTTCCTTCCCTCCTTCCTTTCTTCTGTCCTTCTTTCCTCCCTCCCTCCTTCTCGCTTTCCTTCCTTCCCTTCCTTCTTTCCTTCTGTTCTTCTTTCCTCCCTCCTTCCTTCCTTCCTTCCTTCCTTCCTTCTTTTCCTCTTTCCTCCCTCCCACCTACCCTCCTTCTCTCTTTCCTTCCTTCTTTCCTACCTCCCACCTACCTTTTTTCCTCCATATCCAAACAAATGTCATCATGATGTTTGTGGGGAGGAAACATGGCCTCCAGTGCAGCGGTGAGGCTCACTGATGTCTGACATGTTCTTTAATGGTTTCCAGACATCAGTGGAGGTGTCCGGCTCTGAGGAGTAAGATACACACACTATACTTGTTAACCCTTCCTGTCGTCCTCCCGAGTCAAATTGACCCCATCTGTTTTGACTGTTCCTTCTTTCTTCCCTTCCTTCCTTCCTTCCTTCCTCCCTTCCTTCTGTTCTTCTTTCCTTCTCTCCTTACTTCCTTTCTTCTTTCCTTCCCTCCTTCCTTCCTTCCTTCTTTCCTTCCTTCCTTCTGTTCTTCTTTCCTTCTCTCCTTCCTTCCTTCCTTCTTTCCTCCCTCCCACCTACCTTCCTTCCTTCCCTCCTCCATTCATTCCCTCCCTCACTCGCTCCTTCCTTCCCTCCTTCCTTCCTTCCTTCCTTTCTTCTTTCCTTCCTTCCCTCCCTCCTTCCTTTCTTCTTTCCTTCTTTCCTTCTTTCCTTCCCTCCTTCCTTTCTTCTGTCCTTCTTTCCTCCCTCCCTCCTTCTCTCTTTCCTTCCTTCCCTCCCTCCCTCCTTCCTTCTTTCCTCCCTCCCACCTACCTTCTTTCTTTCCCTCCTACCTTCCTTCCTTCCTCCTTTCCCTCCCACCTTCCTTCCTTCCTCCTCCCTCCTTTCCTTCCTTCTTCCTCCCTTCCTCCCTCCTTTCCTTCCTTCTTCTTCTTCCTAACTTCCTTCTTTGACTTGAGGACGACAGGAGGGTTAATAGGTCAGTTCAGTCTTGGTTTCGGCTCCAATCATGAGATTTGTCGACTCTCACAGCTGTTTTCACTCTCACTGTCAAACTGATCATATTTATTGAAATGTGATCTCAGTTGCAAAAACCTAATGATTGTAACATGGAGGTTATATTTTAGAGTTGTGAAGAATGCATGCTTTTATTTCTGGGAAGCAAACCTTGTCGTTAAATGATCTGGAACTTATTAAAACTTTCCAGATGGGGGAGAGAAGGCAATTGTGAAACTTTGGCAGCAGATGTAACCAATAAAAAGCAGTTTAGTTCTTTTTTGTTAATATGTGTTTGCTATAAAGATGTTTTCTCACAAGCTATTTTATTTTGAAGTGGAATTTGACTTATTTTTGCAAAATGTGTCTTTTTTGACGGCTGTGTCGATCCTCAGTTTGAGTCGATAGTTTCAGATCAGCAGACAAAAACTGTAGGAAATTCTTCAAATGCCTGAGTCACAAATAAGTCATGTGTTATTGAGAGAAGGAAATGAGGACTCACAGGGACTTTTACTCCTTCAAACTTTCCATCAGAGTGAAGTTTGGGTCTCTTTACTCTGCTTTCGCACATTTCAATGAACCCTCCTGTTGTCCTCGAGTCAAGGAAGGAAGGGAGGAGGAAGGAAGGAAAGGAGGAAGGAAGGATGGAAGGGAGGAAGAAGGAAGTAAAGGAGGAAGGAAGGAAAGCTGGAAGGATGGATGGATGGAAGGGAGGAAGAAGGAAGGATGGATGGAAGGGAGGAAGGAAGGATGGAAGAGAGGAATAAAGAAGGAAAGGAGGAAGGACAGAGGAAAGAAGGAAGGAAGGTAGCAGGGAGGAAAAGAAAGGAATGGAGGAAGAAAGAAGGAAAGGAGGAAAATAAGGAAGGGGGGAAGGTAAGGAAAGAAGGAATGTAGCAGGGAGGAAGGAAGGAAGGAAAGAAGGAAGGAACAGTCAAAACAGACGGGGTCAATTTGAGGACGACAGGAAGGTTAAATCTCATTTTCCAGACGTTCCTTTACGGTCGCAGCTAGAAGGAATTTTGCAAAAATGATTGATTTTCTCTGCACATTCACTCGTTTATCCATTCAGCCTTTCTCTTCTTATAAACTGTTTTTGTATCTGAATGTGTCTGACAACGTGGAGCTGTGAACATTTGAGCTGTGACACGAGTTTCAGGCTCAAGTTCCCATCAAGCCTGATCAGAGACGAGTATTCAAGTTATGTAAATTTGAGCCTGAAATGCTACAGTACATGTGAAGAGAAGAGCAAATGGATTACTGTATGTTATAATGATGGTTTGAAAATGATTTAATCTTTTTTGTATTAAAATATATCAAATGTCAAAATAAGAATTTGCATATTTGCTGTAAAGTAATCAAGGAGCTCTTCAACCTCAATAACATTTACCTTTTATAAATCATTGTAAGTAGCATTCAGCCCATCGTCTCTATGTGAAGATATAAGTGTAGAATTTGATATACAGTAAATGATTCAGCCCTAAAAATCAGGCTTTAATATTCATCCTGTCAGTGTAGAAGACAATTTCATCAAAACAGATGAACTCGGGTGCAACAACAATTTGAATCATATCAAAAGTACAAAACAGTCCCCCATGTGAGTTGAAATAATAAAAAGTACTCAGTATCACTTCTTACGTACAGTAGGCTGACCAGAGCTTCCAGCAGCAGTAAAAAAACAACAGACACAAACTGCTCTGCACAAAAAGATAAATAATGACAGAATCAATGCAACAGCACCAGTTCTTAGATTCTCAAATGAAAGAAAGAGAGAGGAAGGGAGGAACAGTCAAAAGAGATTAGGTCAATTTGATCAGGGAGAACGACAGGAGGGTTAATGAAAGATTTCCTAATTTCCTTATCCTGAGATGTGTGGTGAAATTCAATGTGTCACAGAATCAACTTGTTCCAACATATAACTTGAACTAACTATGACACTGAAAAAGTCAAAAGCCAGGAATAGAGAGAAGTGGTCAGTTTGAAGTTCACATCATGTTTCTGCAACTTTAATTAGTCACTGATGATGATGTGATGTCTATTGTTACTGGACCAGAAGTATGAGAGCTTAAATCTTTGTTGTTCTTATAACAACAGAGAGTTTGGTCACACTGGTTGTTCCCTGCAAAGTTGCACACAATTAAGAAGAATTGCTTAATATCTACATAGATGGAGAACAGAGTTGTCAGAGAAAGTCTTAAGCAGCTCACCACAAGCTCTAAATATAGTACAAAATATTTTGTTTTTGATTTTACATAAATGACAAAACCACTCAGATCATGTTTCCTCCATCAGAGTCTCATTCAGAAACACTGGACAGTCTTCAACAGTGGAGAAGAAACAAAGTCTTCCCACCAGTTTCCTGCTCTGAAGGAAACATCTTAACTCTTCATCGTGGGCAGCGAGACCAAACTCTTTAGAAACACATTTCTCAAGTCAACAACTAAAGAAATGATCCCTGAAAGTATAGTCTTGGTTTGTTGGGGATGTTTCTCAGGGTCTTATGTCTGGAGACCAGCACTCGTACTCCTGGTGAAAAATGTGCTATTCTTTTTTCTTTTTTTTAATGACCTTTGACACTTTCCAGTGTATTAAAAAGTGGAGACACATTTGACATCTGATGTCATGATGTGCAAATGCATACAGTAAAGTACATTTTTTAGTAACAGCTCAAATAGTACAGGGATTAGAGTTTAGGAATGCATAGATATAATTAGCTTTAGCAGAAAGGGAGATATGTCACCTGCAAAAACTAAAATGCTTCAATATAGTAACTGTACAGGTGAAAGTAAGAATGAGAGACGATGTAGTTCACATCACGTTTCTGTAACTCTAACATGTCACTGATGAGGCTGTGATTAGAGGAGGAGGAGGAGGAGGAGGAGTGTGTTTGTGAGCTACAGGAGTTCACCAGGAGTACGAGTGCTGATCTCCAGACATAAGACCCTGAGAAACATCCCCAACAAACCAAGACTATACTTTCAGGGATCATTTCTTTAGTTGTTGACTTGAGAAATGTGTTTCTAAAGAGTTTGGTCTCGCTGCCCACGATGAAGAGTTAAGATGTTTCCTTCAGAGCAGGAAACTGGTGGGAAGACTTTGTTTCTTCTCCACTGTTGAAGACTGTTCAGTGTTTCTGAATGAGACTCTGATGGAGGAAACATGATCTGAGTGGTGTCTTGGAGCTTGTGGAGAGCTGTTTAAGACTTACTAACAAATCTGTTCTCCATCTATGTAGATATTAAGCAATTCCTTTTAGTAGCATGGAGCTTTGCCGGGAACAACCAGCATTACCAAACTCTCTGTTGTTATAAGAGCAACTAAGATTTAAGCTCTCATACTTCTTTTCCAGTAACAATAGATTTTTTCTGTGTGGTGTCCAGAGTTCAGTCAGATTGACCTTTGACCCGCCGGCTCTCTAATGTCCGGCTAGTTTGACAGAGGTGGTTGGCTTTGACCTCTCACTCAGGACACATTGTTCATACTCTTGTTTTATAGCTGCATTGTGAAATAGAGAAGGAAAAGAGTTGCTCGGCTATAGCAAATCCAAGGATAGCATCAAAAGTTAATGACATTAAAATGATATAAAAGATAATATGTATCATTTTCAACTTGGTAGTCTGCTGTTGTGAGTCTGCCAGCCATCTCCGTTCTGCTCACGCTATTTTCCTGTCTTACTCAGCTTTTGGCCACAATATGCAAATAAGTTTCTCAGGCAGTGTAAGTGAAAACACCTGAGCTGTGTGGGTGGATCATGATATTGCAACAGTTTTAAAAGATTTGGCTTGTGATTTTCTTCATTTTTCTTATTGTCAACAAATCTCATGTGCAGAGCCAAACCAACAATCAACTCATCTACTAACAAATACTGAGTGTGTATACAAAGCCTGATACATCTTATTCCTCTGTGCTGTAGATTAAAAACACATTAGTGAGACACACTGCTTCTTACCTGAAATCTGCAGTTAATGTAATTTGTTTGCAAAAAAGCTAATTCTCAGACTCTCTGTCATTTTACGATCCTTCACAAGCATAAACCTCTCCCTTGAAAGTTACAATCGATGTTATTAGTTTTTACACAATCATTAGAAAAATAGCAGCTGTTGAGATGATAATACATCCTCCATTAATTTTATCAGCTGCATTCTTCTTATGAAAGGTGCGTCCGTTTCTGCTCTTGTGTTGTGTGTAATAAGTAAATATTTATGAGAGCCACACAAACACACACACACACACACACACACACACACACACAGCACAGACAGACACACACACACACACACACACACACACACACACACACACAGACAGCACAGACAGACACACACACACAAACACACACACATATTCAAGAATAATAACTGCACACACACACATACACACACACACACACACACACACACACACACACACACACATTCTAGAATAACTGCACACACACACACACACAAACACACACACACACACACACAAACACACACACACAAACACACACACATTCTAGAATAATAACTGCTACATGTTTTGAATTGTAGCAGTTATTCTAGAATGTGTGTGTGTGTGTGTGTATGCAGTTATTATTCTAGAATGTGTGTGTGTGTGTGTGTGTGTGTGTGTGCAGTTATTATTCTAGAATGTGTGTGTGTCTGTGTGTGTGCGTGTGTGTGTGTGTGTGTGTGTGTGTGTGTGTGTGTGTTTCCTTTAGCCAAGTTAGCATATTCATTCAAATGTAAACAAAGGTGACCTCTGACCTGCAAAAAACATCAGAGCTGAAAAGACATCGCACAAAACAGGAAACTTGTGCTTTAATTTGTCGGTTGGACAGGTTTCTGTAAAAGCACGAGGAAACAGAGCGAGTGTTTGTCAAGTCAGAAGCCCACTGTGCAGTTTTGCTCCATCACCAAAAAAAAAAAGAAGAAAAAAAGAGGATAATCTGTCAGTGATGAAGCTGTGATTAGAGGAGGAGGAAGAGGAAGACGAAGAGGAGGAGGAGGAAGAGAAGGAGGAGGAGGAGGAAGAGGAAGAGGAGGAGGAGTGTGTTTGTGAGCTACAGGAGTTCACCAGGAGTACGAGTGCTGGTCTCCAGACATAAGACCCTGAGAAACATCCCCAACAAACCAAGACTATACTTTCAGGGATCATTTCTTTAGTTGTTGACTTGAGAAATGTGTTTCTAAAGAGTTTGGTCTCGCTGCCCACGATGAAGAGTTAAGATGTTTCCTTCAGAGGAGGAAACTGGTGGGAAGACTTTGTTTCTTCTCCACTGTTGAAGACTGTTCAGTGTTTCTGAATGAGACTCTGATGGAGGAAACATGGTCTGAGTGGTCTAGTCATTTATGTAAAGTCAAAAAGGAAATATTTTGTACTATATTTAGAGCTTGTGGTGAGCTGCTTAAGACTTTCTCTGACAAACCTGTTCTCCATCTGTGTAGATATTAAGCAATTCTTCTTAATTGTGTGCAGCTTTGCCAGGAAACAACCAGTGTTACCAAACTCTCTGTTGTTATAAGAACAACAAAGATTTAAGCTCACATACTTCTGGTCCAGTAACAATAGACATCACAGCATCATCAGTGACTAAAGTTGCAGAAACATGATGTGAACTACAAACTTAACTCGTTATCAAGCCCTTAATAAGCTTCAGCTGCTTGCTGATGAGTTTATTATTAGAGTCAGGTGTGTTAGAGTGATACCTGAAACATGCAGGACAGTAGCTCTACAGGAGCAGAGGTGATGATCACTGTTTTACAGACTGTTTTCTAACCTTGCTTCTGTGAAAAAGTATAAAGCTAGAAGGCCGTACTCTAACCTGTCTCATCTTAATACTATATTCTGATTACAATACTTACAATGTGTATCTGATTATTATGCTTTGACCCGTCAATGCTCAGCGAGATGATGCAGAGTTTCTCTTTTCAATGAAAGAAAGTGCTGTTTGAAGCTTTGTGAGAACATATTTGAGTTTCTTCTGCAGAAATGCATCAGACACATTTACGTTAAACAGGTTGAAGAGATTTGACAGACCACTCAGATCATGTTTCCTCCATCAGAGTCTCATTCAGAAACACTGAACAGTCTTCAACAGTGGAGAAGAAACAAAGTCTTCCCACCAGTTTCCTGCTCTGAAGGAAACATCTTAACTCTTCATCGCGGGCAGCGAGACCAAACTCTTTAGAAACACATTTCTCAAGTCAACAACTAAAGAAATGATCCCTGAAAGTATAGTCTTGGTTTGTTGGGGATGTTTCTCAGGGTCTTATGTCTGGAGACCAGCACTCGTACTCCTGGTGAACCTCCTCCTCCTCTTCCTCCTCCTCTAATCACAACATCATCAGTGACACAGTAGAGTTGCAGAAACGTGATGTGAACTACATCGTCTCTCATTTTTACTTTCACCTGTACAGTTACTATGTTGAAGGATTTTAGTTTTTGCAGGTGACATATCTCCCTTTCTTCTAAAGCAAATTATATCTATGGATTCCTGAACTCTAATCCCTGTACTGTTTGAGCTGCTACTAAAAACTGTACTTTACTGTATGCATTTGCACATCATGACATCAGATGTCAAATGTTTCTCCACTTTTTAATACACTGGAAAGTGTCAAAGGTCATTAAAAAAAAGAAAAAAGAAAAGCAAATTATTGTAGGATTATAGGAGGAGGAGGAGGAGGAGGAGGAGGAAGAGGAGGAGGAGTGTGTTAGTGAGCTACAGGAGTTCACCAGGAGTAGGAGTGCTGGTCTCCAGACATAAGACCCTGAGAAACATCCCCAACAAACCAAGACTATACTTTCAGGGATCATTTCTTTAGTTGTTGACTTGAGAAATGTGTTTCTAAAGAGTTTGGTCTCGCTGCCCACGATGAAGAGTTAAGATGTTTCCTTCAGAGCAGGAAACTGGTGGGAAGACTTTGTTTCTTCTCCACTGTTGAAGACTGTTCAGTGTTTCTGAATGAGACTCTGATGGAGGGAACATGATCTGAGTGGTCTTGTCATTTATGTAAAGTCAAAAAGTAAATGTTTTGTACTATATTTAGAGCTTGTGGAGAGCTGCTTACAACTTACTCTAACAAGTCTGTTCTCCATCTGTGTAGATATTAAGCAATTCTTCTTAATTATGTGCAGCTTTGCTGGGAACAGCCGGTGTGACCAAACTCTCTGTTGTTATAAGAACAACAAAGATTTAAGCTCTCATACTTCTGGTCCAGTAACAACTGACATCACAGCATCATCAGTGACTAATTAAAGTTGCAGAAACATGATGTGAACTACAAACTTAACTCGTTATCAAGCCCTTAATAAGCTTCAGCTGCTTGATGATGAGTTTATTATTAGAGTCAGGTGTGTTAGAGTGATACCTGAAACATGCAGGACAGTAGCTCTACAGGAGCAGAGGTGGTGATCACTGGTTTACAGACTGTTTTCTAACCTTGCTTCTGTGAAAAGGTATAAAGCTAGAAGGCTGTGCTCTAACCTGTCTCATCATAATACTATATTCTGATTACAATACTTACAATGTGTATCTGATTATTATGCTTTGACCTGTCGATGCTCAGAGAGATAGTGCAGAGTTTCTCTTTTCAATGAAGGAGAAAGTGCTGTTTGAAGCTTTGTGAGAAGGTGTTTGAGTTTCTTCTGCAGAAATGCATCAGACACATTTACATTAAACAGGTTGAAGAGATTATACAGACCACTCAGATCATGTTCCCTCCATCAGAGTCTCATTCAGAAACACTGAACAGTCTTCAACAGTGGAGAAGAAACAATGTCTTCCCACCAGTTTCCTGCTCTGAAGGAAACATCTTAACTCTTCATCGTGGGCAGCGAGACCAAACTCTTTAGAAACACATTTCTCAAGTCAACAACTAAAGAAATGATCCCTGAAAGTATAGTCTTGGTTTGTTGTGGATGTTTCTCAGGGTCTTATGTCTGGAGACCAGCACTCATACTCCTGGTGAACCTCCTCCTCCTCCTCCTCCTCCTCCTCCTCCTCCTCTAATCACAACATCATCAGTGACACGGTAGAGTTGCAGAAACGTGATGTGAACTACATCGTCTCTCATTCTTACTCACCTGTACAGTTATTATATTTAAGCATTTTACTTTTTGCAGGTGACATATCTCCCTTTCTGTTATGCAAATTATATCTATGTATTCCTGAACTCTAATCCCTGTACTGTTTGAGCTGCTACTAAAACATTTACTTTACTGTATGCATTTGCACATCATGACATCAGATGTCAAAGTGTGTCTCCACTTTTTAATACAGTAGAAAAAGTCAAAGGTCATTTAAAAAAAAGAAAAAAGAAAAGCAAATTATTGTAGGATTATAGGAGGAGGAGGAGGTTGAGGAGGTGGATGAGGAGGAGGAGTGTGTTAGTGAGCTACAGGAGTTCACCAGGAGTACGAGTGCTGGTCTCCAGACATAAGACCCTGAGAGACATCCACAACAAACCAAGACTATACTTTCAGGGATCATTTCTTTAGTTGTTGACTTGAGAAATGTGTTTCTAAAGAGTTTGGTCTCGCTGCCCACGATGAAGAGTTAAGATGTTTCCTTCAGAGCAGGAAACTGGTGGGAAGACTTTGTTTCTTCTCCACTGTTGAAGACTGTTCAGTGTTTCTGAATGAGACTCTGATGGAGGAAACATGATCTGAGTGGTTTTGTCATTTATGTAAAGTCAAAAACAAAATATTTTGTACTATACTTAGAGATTGTGGTGAGCTGCTTAAGACTTTCTCTGACAAATCTGTTCTCCATCTGTGTAGATATTAAGCAATTCTTCTTAATTGTGTGCAGCTTTGCCAGGAAACAACCAGTGTTACCAAACTCTCTGTTGTTATAAGAACAACAAAGATTTAAGCTCTCATACTTCTGGTCCAGTAACAATAGACATCACAGCATCATCAGTGACTAAAGTTGCAGAAACATGATGTGAACTACAAACTTAACTTGTTATCAAGCCCTTAATAAGCTTCAGCTGCTTGATGATGAGTTTATTATTAGAGTCAGGTGTGTTAGAGTGATACCTGAAACATGCAGGACAGTAGCTCTACAGGAGCAGAGGTGGTGATCACTGTTTTACAGACTGTTTTCTAACCTTGCTTCTGTGAAAAGGTATAAAGCTAGAAGGCCGTGCTCTAACCTGTCTCATCATAATACTATATTCTGATTACAATACTTACAATGTGTATCTGATAATGATACTTTGACCTGTCAATGCTCAGAGAGATGGGCATTAGATGTAAAGTTTTGTTTTTCAATGAAGGAGAAAGTGCTGTTTGAAGCTTTGTGAGAACATATTTGAGTTTCTTCTGCAGAAATGCATCAGACACATTTACATTAAACAGGTTGAAGAGATTATACACACCACTCAGATCATGTTTCCTCCATCAGAGTCTCATTCAGAAACACTGAACAGTCTTCAACAGTGGAGAAGAAACAAAGTCTTCCCACCAGTTTCCTGCTCTGAAGGAAACATCTTAACTCTTCATCGTGGGCAGCGAGACCAAACTCTTTAGAAACACATTTCTCAAGTCAACAACTAAAGAAATGATCCCTGAAAGTATAGTCTTGGTTTGTTGTGGATGTTTCTCAGGGTCTTATGTCTGGAGACCAGCACTCATACTCCTGGTGAACCTCCTCCTCCTCTTCCTTCTCCTCCTCCTCCTCTAATCACAGCATCATCAGTGACACAGTAGAGTTGCAGAAACGTGATGTGAACTACATCGTCTCTCATTCTTACTTTCACCTGTACAGTTACTATATTGAAGCATTTTACTTTTTGCAGGTGACATATCTCCCTTTCTGCTAAAGCAAATTATATCTATGTATTCCTAAACTCTAATCCCTGTACTATTTGAGCTGTTACTAAAAAATGTACTTTACTCTATGCATTTGCACATCATGACATCAGATGTCAAAGTGTGTCTCCACTTTTTAATACAGTAGAAAAAGTCAAAGGTCATTTAAAAAAAAGAAAAAAGAAAAGCAAATTATTGTAGGATTATAGGAGGAGGAGGAGGTTGAGGAGGTTGAGGAGGTGGATGAGGAGGAGGAGTGTGTTAGTGAGCTACAGGAGTTCACCAGGAGTACGAGTGCTGGTCTCCAGACATAAGACCCTGAGAAACATCCCCAACAAACCAAGACTATACTTTCAGGGATCATTTCTTTAGTTGTTGACTTGAGAGATGTGTTTCTAAAGAGTTTGGTCTCGCTGCCCACGATGAAGAGTTAAGATGTTTCCTTCGGAGCAGGAAACTGGTGGGAAGACTTTGTTTCTTCTCCACTGTTGAAGACTGTTCAGTGTTTCTGAATGAGACTCTGATGGAGGAAACATGATCTGAGTGGTTTTGTCATTTATGTAAAGTCAAAAAGGAAATATTTTGTACTATATTTAGAGCTTGTGGTGAGCTGCTTAAGACTTTCTCTGACAAATCTGTTCTCCATCTTTGTAGATATTAAGCAATTCTTCTTAATTGTGTGCAGCTTAGCTGGGAACAACCAGTGTTACCAAACTCTCTGTTGTTATAAGAACAACAAAGATTTAAGCTCTCATACTTCTGGTCCAGTAACAACTGACATCACAGCATCATCAGTGACTAATTAAAGTTGCAGAAACATGATGTGAACTACAAACCCAACTGGTTATCAAACCCTTAATAAGCTTCAGCTGCTTGATGATGAGTTTATTATTAGAGTCAGGTGTGTTAGAGTGATACCTGAAACATGCAGGACAGTAGCTCTACAGGAGCAGAGGTGGTGATCACTGGTTTACAGACTGTTTTCTAACCTTGCTTCTGTGAGAAAGTATAAAGCTAGAAGGCCGTGCTCTAACCTGTCTCATCATAATACTATATTCTGATTACAATACTTACAATGTGTATCTGAATATTATACTTTGACCTGTCAATGCTCAGAGAGATGGGCATTAGATGTAAAGTTTTGTTTTTCAATGAAGGAGAAAGTGCTGTTTGAAGCTTTGTGAGAACATATTTGAGTTTCTTCTGCAGAAATGCATCAGACACATTTACATTAAACAGGTTGAAGAGATTAGACAGTCCACTCAGACCATGTTTCCTCCATCAGAGTCTCATTCAGAAACACTGAACAGTCTTCAACAGTGGAGAAGAAACAAAGTCTTCCCACCAGTTTCCTGCTCTGAAGGAAACATCTTAACTCTTCATCGTGGGCAGCGAGACCAAACTCTTTAGAAACACATTTCTCAAGTAAACAACTAAAGAAATGATCCCTGAAAGTATAGTCTTGGTTTGTTGTGGATGTTTCTCAGGGTCTTATGTCTGGAGACCAGCACTCATACTCCTGGTGAACCTCCTCCTCCTCTTCCTCCTCCTCCTCCTCCTCCCCTAATCACAACATCATCAGTGACACAGTAGAGTTGCAGAAACGTGATGTGAACTACATCGTCTCTCATTCTTACTTTCACCTGTACAGTTACTATATTGAAGCATTTTACTTTTTGCAGGTGACATATCTCCCTTTCTGCTAAAGCAAATTATATTTATGTATTCCTAAACTATAATCCCTGTACTGTTTGGGCTGCTACTAAAACATTTACTTTACTGTATGCATTTGCACATCATGACATCAGATGTCAAAGTGTGTCTCCACTTTTTAATACAGTAGAAAAAGTCAAAGGTCATTAAAAAAAAGAAAAAAGAAAAGCTAATTATTGTATGATTATAGGAGGAGGAGGAGGAGGAGGAGGAGGAGGAGGAGGAGGAGTGTGTTAGTGAGCTACAGGAGTTCACCAGGAGTAGGAGTGCTGGTCTCCAGACATAAGACCCTGAGAGACATCCCCAACAAACCAAGACTATACTTTCAGGGATCATTTCTTTAGTTGTTGACTTGAGAAATGTGTTTCTAAAGAGTTTGGTCTCGCTGCCCACGATGAAGAGTTAAGATGTTTCCTTCAGAGCAGGAAACTGGTGGGAAGGCTTTGTTTCTTCTCCACTGTTGAAGACTGTTCAGTGTTTCTGAATGAGACTCTGATGGAGGAAACATGATCTGAGTGGTTTGACTATGTAGTTGTCTAAAGAGTAAATAGAATTAAAGACCTTAATTGAATCATTATGGGCTGGAGATTACAAAACTCACACTAAAACATTTAGCAGCAAGTTGAATTAACACTTTTGTTTGGACAGATATATTTCAACATCAACACTCATGAACTTTGCTGTAGATTGAAATGTTCCTCAGAGGAATAATGTTTGACAACTTCATGACCTTTCTTTCATTACATCCTTACAAGTTGTGAGGACAAGTATTACTTTCATATTAATAAAATCTGCACGATGATTTAAATATCTAGTTGTGAAAGAAGCTTAAAACTACATTCTCTAAGCTGCACTTTGATAAATCTTATATTTGATTTATTCCCCAAGTAGGAAACAGTCCAAGTAGGAGCACATGTCCTTCATCAGCATCTCTTTAACAAACAAACAAAGTCTTTTTCTACTTGTTGCATCATCACTATCAGGGTCATAGTGTTTGTTCCTTTCACTCTTGTGGGTGTTTCTATGATTGTCTGTCTCTTCCTGTGTTTTTGTCTGGAGTTGGTCAGAGGTGGAGCCTTCCTGCACGATCCACCTGCTGCTGTCCATCAACTCGTCACGCCACCTGCACTTCATCTCCTCATCAACTCGCTATATTGAAAGCCAGCTCTTTCTCTGCATCCGCCTCCAGATCGTCTGCTCACCATTCAGTTATTGTTCCTGTTTGCTTGTTGACTAATCTGGTATTTCCTGTGTGGACTTCCAGTATCTGTTGCCTCATTGGATCCTGAGCTCCACCATGCCCGGCTCCTGCCTGCCATGTGTTTGGATTTGATGCTGCAAATCAGTAAATGTAATAAAACTCTTCCTATTTAAAATATGTTTGTACACAAGTGGAAATAATGAGCGGTGACAGTAGAGGAAAGGTCATGAAGTTGTTAAAATGTATTCCTCTGAGGAATGATTCAATCCAAACCAAAGTTGATGTCAGCCTGAGTGTTGATGTTGAAATATTTCTTTAAACAGACCAACAAACTTTCTCACAGTCAAGCTGAATAGCTCAACTTCATAGTTGAAATTCTTCAGTACAATTACAGTTTCTTAATCTTCAGACTATCAAGATACAAACACTGAAGCCTTTAAAGGAACTTTATACTTTTTGACAACTACATAATCAAACCACTCAGATCATGTTTCCTCCATCAGAGTCTCATTCAGAAACACTGAACAGTCTTCAACAGTGGAGAAGAAACAAAGTCTTCCCACCAGTTTCCTGCTCTGAAGGAAACATCTTAACTCTTCATCGTGGGCAGCGAGACCAAACTCTTTAGAAACACATTTCTCAAGTCAACAACTAAAGAAATGATCCCTGAAAGTATAGTCTTGGTTTGTTGTGGATGTTTCTCAGGGTCTTATGTCTGGAGACCAGCACTCCTACTCCTGGTGAACTCCTGTAGCTCACTAACACTCCTACTGGCTTTCAATATAGCGAGTTGATGAGAAGATGAAGTGCAGGTGGCTTGACGAGTTGATGGACAGCAGCAGGTGGATCGTGCAGGAAGGCTCCACCTCTGACCAACTCCAGACAAAAACACAGGAAGAGACAGACAATCATAGAAACACCCACAAGAGTGAAAGGAACAAACACTATGACCCTGATAGTGATGATGCAACAAGTAGAAAAAGACTTTGTTTGTTTGTTAAAGAGATGCTGATGAAGGACATGTGCTCCTACTTGGACTGTTTCCTACTTGGGGAATAAATCAAATATAAGATTTATTAAAGTGCAGCTTAGAGAATGTAGTTTTAAGCTTCTTTCACAACTAGATATATAAATCACCATTCAGATTTTATTAATATGAAAGTAATACTTGTCCTCACAACTTGTAAAGATGTAATGAAAGAAAGGTCATGAAGTTGTCAAACATTATTCCTCTGAGGAACATTTCAATCTACAGCAAAGTTCATGAGAGTTGATGTTGAAATATATCTGTCCAAACAAAAGTGTTAATTCAACTTGCTGCTAAACTGCTAAATGTTTCAGTGCAATTACAGTTTCTTAATCTTGAGACTATCAAGACATAGACATTGAAGCTTTTAAAGAACCTTTTTATTTTTTAACCACAATAAACCAACCACTCAGATCATGTTCCCTCCATCAGAGTCTCATTCAGAAACACTGAACAGTCTTCAACAGTGGAGAAGAAACAAAGTCTTCCCACCAGTTTCCTGCTCTGAAGGAAACATCTTAACTCTTCATCGTGGGCAGCGAGACCAAACTCTTTAGAAACACATTTCTCAAGTCAACAACTAAAGAAATGATCCCTGAAAGTATAGTCTTGGTTTGTTGGGGATGTTTCTCAGGGTCTTATGTCTGGAGACCAGCACTCGTACTCCTGGTGAACTCCTGTAGCTCACTAACAAACTCCTCCTCCTCCTCCTATTATCATAAAATAATTTGTGGGTGATCAGCTTCTCTTTTTTCTTTTTTTTCAGTGACCTTTTATATTTTCTAATGTACAGGGATTAGAGTTTAGGAATACATAGATATAATTAGCTTTAGCAGAAAGGGAGATATGTCACCTGCATAAACTAAAAGGCTTCAATATAGTAACTGTACAGGTGAAAGTAAGAATGAGAGACGATGTAGTTCACATCACGTTTCTGTAACTCTAAAGGCCCATTTATGCTCAACGTTAAATACAGATACAGACGGAGCCTTCTGTCCGTGCTCTGTGTTCATTTCGTCCGTATTTCTGCACGTTTCCATAAAGCTTACGGATACGGACCAAACGGAGCAGTACCACCGGAAACCATGGGGGGCAGTGTTGCTGTCACTACTCGATACGTAGCTCTAGTGAGACACGAAGAAGAAATAACAATGGAGGAACTTTTTGAGGAAAGGTTTTGCGAGTTGGTTAGAAACTTTAAACATATCGTTTTTATTTTTTATGCAAGAGGAACATTATCAATATCTCCTCCACAGTCGCCATGTTTGTTTTTGAGTGTGTTGTTGTCATAAACGTTTGACTCTGTGCTGCCCCCTGGTGGATGTATTGGTGTATCCATGCCAACTTAAAGGACGCATGGAAGTATGTGAGCAGTGACGGTAACATCGTTTGAAACGGACGGATACATTTTCATACGTCCGTTGAGCATAAATGGGCCTTAACGTGTCTCTGATGAAGCTGTGATTATAGGAGGACGAGGAGGAGGAGGAGGAGGAGTGTGTTAGTGAGCTACAGGAGTTCACCAGGAGTACGAGTGCTGGTCTCCAGACATAAGACCCTGAGAAACATCCACAACAAACCAAGACTATACTTTCAGGGATCATTTCTTTAGTTGTTGACTTGAGAAATGTGTTTCTAAAGAGTTTGGTCTCGCTGCCCACGATGAAGAGTTAAGATGTTTCTTTCAGAGCAGGAAACTGGTGGGAAGACTTTGTTTCTTCTCCACTGTTGAAGACTGTTCAGTGCTTCTGAATGAGACTCTGATGGAGGAAACATGATCTGAGTGGTTGGTTTATTCAGTTGTTTTAAGAGAAATTAAAAACCTTAATTGCATTGTTATGGCCTGAAGACTAAAATACTGACACTAAAACATTTAGCAAAACATTAACTATGAAGTTAAGTCAATACTTTTGTTTGGAGTGAAATATTTTAAGATCTTATGTCTGGAGACGAGCACTCGTACTCCTGCTGATGACTAATTAAAGTTGCAGAAACATGATGTGAACTACAAACTTTTCATTTCATGCTCACAGTCAGAGTTAATAGTTTAAAGTATTTTAGGGGTAGAAATGATTTACATCTCTTTTTCTACCAGCACAAAATAAAAGTACTTGACTATCATGTTATATCCTCACATATTGTATCACCACATTTCTTTTTAATACACTTTTTAATTCACTCAAAAATAATAATTTATATCCTACAAATTAGTTTATTTTATGATTATAGGAGGAGGAGAAGGAAAAGGAGGAGGAGGAGGAGGAGGAGTGTGTTAGTGAGCTACAGGAGTTCACCAGGAGTACGAGTGCTGGTCTCCAGACATAAGACCCTGAGAAACATCCCCAACAAACCAAGACTATACTTTCAGGGATCATTTCTTTAGTTGTTGACTTGAGAAATGTGTTTCTAAAGAGTTTGGTCTCGCTGCCCACGATGAAGAGTTAAGATGTTTCCTTCAGAGCAGGAAACTGGTGGGAAGACTTTGTTTCTTCTCCACTGTTGAAGACTGTTCAGTGTTTCTGAATGAGACTCTGATGGAGGAAACGTGGTCTGAGTGGTTTGATTGTGTAGTTGTCTAAAGAGTAAACATAAAGGTGCTTATTAAACTCATTTTTCAACTGTTAAGGTAAGAAATCCTCAACAGAAACAAAACCAAAAGTCCGTGACATGTTCTGTTAGAGGAGCTTGGTAACTTTAGGAAAACTTCTCAAGCTTCTCAATTTTAAATAATTTGTCATGTTTATGAACTCAGACTGCTGTTTGGCCTCTTTTTCATTGTTACTCATATATGTAGAAACAGTTTATTACACCACGGCATTGAAGGTTTTTGCATGACCTCTGATGAAAAACAGTAAATGTCTGTTTGTGGTTGGTTTTAGTTCCTCAAACACTCGCTGTCTAACGTCAGTCTGGACATTTCAGAGTGATGCAGCTTTTACTCTAGTTGTGATTCCCATCGGTGTGTTTATTTGAATCTTCAGTAAAGACATTGTTTAATCTGATCAGAGGTGTTCGTGTGGTTTTATTCCCAGTAGAGGAAGTGTAATTGTGTTTTAACAGTTTCCGTTGGACTGCAGGATCTTTTTTAATGCTTTGTTCTCATGTCATGTTTCCTTCCACTGTCATAACAATCGACTCCGCTGTGTTCAGTTTGAGTCTGTTCACTGAAGTCGACATGCTGAGGATCTCTTGAGTATCACTCCTGGCTATCAATATCATGTCTGAATTACAGCACATTTTGATTTATTTTGTTCGGAAGCGTATTGCATTCACTTGAATAAAAAAATAAAAATAAAAAAATCTGTTTTTTCTGAGTAATTTATTTTTTTCTGTTTTTCTGGCTATTTTTTCCCCTGTTTTCCGGGGTAATTATTTTCTCTGAATTATCGAGATACTTTGAAATCAGTGCAATTACGGTTTCTTAATCTTAAGACTATCAAGACACAAACATTCAGGCTTTTAAAGAACCTTCTATTTGTTGACAACAACAACCCAACCACTCAGATCATGTTTCCTCCATCAGAGTCTCATTCAGAAACACTGAACAGTCTTCAACAGTGGAGAAGAAACAAAGTCTTCCCACCAGTTTCCTGCTCTGAAGGAAACATCTTAACTCTTCATCGTGGGCAGCGAGACCAAACTCTTTAGAAACACATTTCTCAAGTCAACAACTAAAGAAATGATCCCTGAAAGTATAGTCTTGGTTTGTTGGGGATGTTTCTCAGGGTCTTATGTCTGGAGACCAGCACTCGTACTCCTGGTGAACTCCTGGAGCTCACAAACACACTCCTCCTCCTCCTCTTCCTCCTCCTCCTGCTCCTCCTCCTCCTATAATCATGAAATAATTTGTGGGTGATCAGCTTCTCTTTTTTCTTTTTTTTCAGTGACCTTTTATATTTTCTTAATTATTTTCTCTGAATTATCGAGATACTTCGAAATCTCACGAGAACATCCAACCCTGCAAGTGACTCCCATCTATGGTGACTCCTGTTCCGCACATACAGTATGCACCGTCTTCAACTCTACCGTACCGGGTCAATTAAAGTAAAGACAGGACAGTCTCTCATTGTCTTAAACCCAGCTCAAAGTAAAACTTGATTAAACTAAACAAGCAGGTCATCGAGCACTCAATAAAGAGTGAATGTGTCTAATGTTTTGAATGCCCTCTGAACTCAGAAAAAAAAATAGCCTGAAAAACAGAAAAGAAAAAAATTACTCAGAAAATCAGAAACAATTACCCCGAAAAACCAAAACATAAAAATAAATTACTCTGGAAAACAGAAAAAAAAAATACTCAGAAAAACAGAAATAATTACTCAGCAAAAACTGATTAAAAAAAAAAAAAAAAAAAATTAATTGAGTGAATGCAATATGCTTCCATAATTTTGAATGCCAGAACTTATCAAAAATAAAAAAGTGATGACCAAAGAGAGGATTAAGAAACATAACTGAACTTTCATTATTAGAAATGCTGACAGGCTCAAAGTTGAGCCGTGGAAACAGTTACACAAACCTCAGGATTTACAGGAAAGAACAAATGTATGACTACTGGTGATGAAGAACTGATGATAGTGGCACTTTTTTTTTGGTGCTTAAATGAAATATTACTGAAATATCCAAGAATTATGTTTAATTTTGTTTAATTGTTTATTTAACATAGGCGGCTGATCTGGGCAGGAACATATAGAAAAACCCAAATACAGTACAATACAAACAATAGTAAAAAGAGTAAAGAAGAAAGTAATACGTCATGTCACAGGTTTCTTAAATCTCGGGCACGCAAGCACACAGACAGAGTCCGTTAAAGTTCAATAATCGGCAATTTAATAACACAGGCAGGCTTTGTTAACCTTTGTGTCGTCCTCCCGGGTCAAATTGACCCCGTCTGTTTGACTGTTCCTTCTTTCCTCCGGTCCTCAGTTTCAGAAATTCACCAAAAACGGAGAGGAAGAGGCGGAGCATGCGCATAAAGCTTGAGCGCTGTTTACAAATCGGCAGTAGAAGAAACCAAACTCAAGGAGAAGAAGCTCGAGGGGTGTGGCGATGACATCATCGAAACGCAGGTATGCATCTTCACCATCCAGACGAACACTCAAGGGCTGCGTTTGCGATTTTTTTCACCCTGGGACCAGGTTTCAGAAAGCTTCGTTTTCAGGCAATGCGTTTACAGTATTCGTTTGGACGATCGGCCAAAATGATGCAAAACATCTGCGTTTAAACTAAAAAGCGTCTCCGTGTGGATGGCCCCTTAATTCATGTTTTAAAAACCCTAAAGCTGGTGCATCCTCAGATCTGGATGGGAGTTGAGTTAAATGTATCCGCTGCTCTGACTGAAAATGCTGATTGTCTTAAAAAAGCACTTCTCTGAAATTTAGCTGAGCAGTCACCTTTCACTAAAGCTTCGGCCTCCCTGAGCGTTGTTCCTGCAGAATGACACACATTGTTTAAGTGGTGGTGACACAAGATCATGAATTAATTTATTATGTGAGATACACATCTGCAAAACAAAGAAAACTGTCGAAGGTTAATAAATGATGGTTGTAGCGCAGTCGATCCTGCTTGGGACCAGCTCGTAGCTAAAGGAGGAGAAGTGTGAGAGAATCATTGTGTGAATAAAGAGCTCAGCAGCGGATAGAGACAGCTGATGACTAATAGATATAAATTTCATTAGCTTGGCTTTGACACTTCTGGAGACTTCTTTTTTTATATTTCTAAAAATTTACATTACAGTGAAACTATGCTCAGATTGTTGGAAATGCTCCACAGTATGTATTACCTCAGTTTTAAATAGGAAACCAGGTTAATGTGTGTTACTTCTCTTCATAATAATATATTTTTAAAAGATGCCCACAATTTTGCTGACGTTAAGAGTAAAACAACAGAGATGATTCATGTGCTGCTGACGTTAAGAAAAACTGAATGAGGATGTATTCACTTCTTAGTTTTTTGAGCTGTTGCTGAAGTTGTACTACAACCACAACTTGTTTTTGGTTTTTTACTAGTTTCCAGCTTTTAGTGGTTCTCTTGCTGATGTTGTGCATTAAACTGAAAAGAGAAGAGTCCAGTAGCAACTACAGTTCACTGATTTTCAGACTAACAAGACACAAACATTCAGGCCTTTAAAGAGACTTTATATGTTTTGACCACAACAAACCAACCACTCAGATTATGTTCCCTCCATCAGAGTCTCATTCAGAAACACTGAACAGTCTTCAACAGTGGAGAAGAAACAAAGTCTTCCCACCAGTTTCCTGCTCTGAAGGAAACATCTTAACTCTTCATCGTGGGCAGCGAGACCAAACTCTTTAGAAACACATTTCTCAAGTCAACAACTAAAGAAATGATCCCTGAAAGTATAGTCTTGGTTTGTTGGGGATGTTTCTCAGGGTCTTATGTCTGGAGACCAGCACTCGTACTCCTGGTGAACTCCTGTAGCTCACAAACACACTCCTCCTCCTCATCCTCTTCCTCCTCCTCCTTGTCCTCGATATAAATTATTATTTTTGAGTGTATTAAAAAGAAATGTTATGATACAATATGTGAGGATATAACATGATAGTCAAGTACTTTTATTTTGTGCTGGTAGAAAAAGAGATGTAAATCATTTCTACCCCTAAAATATTTTAAACTATTAACTCTGACTGTGTCACCAGGAGTACGAGTGCTGGTCTCCAGACATAAGACCCTGAGAAACATCCACAACAAACCAAGACTATACTTTCAGGGATCATTTCTTTAGTTGTTGACTTGAGAAATGTGTTTCTAAAGAGTTTGGTCTCGCTGCCCACGATGAAGAGTTAAGATGTTTCCTTCAGAGCAGGAAACTGGTGGGAAGACTTTGTTTCTTCTCCACTGTTGAAGACTGTTCAGTGTTTCTGAATGAGACTCTGATGGAGGAAACATGATCTGAGTGGTTGGTTTTTTTTAATGTCTAAAAGCAGAAAAGATACATTACAACATCTATAAAATAGTTCCTGCAATCTAAGTGAAGTCTTGATATTGATATTTGAAGATCACAAATGGCACTTTTCCACTACACAGTCCCAGCACGACTCGGTTTCCACTAGGGATAGTTCCTGGTACCTGCTACTTTTTTAGTACCTGCTCTGCTGAGGTTACAAGCGAGCCGAGCCGATACTAAATGTGACGTCAACAGGCTGCCGGCCACTGATTGGTCAGAAGAGTTGTCGCTGGAAGAGTCATGAGCCGTCCCACACAAGAATCAAACCCGGCATTTTTAAATACCGGCAGCAGTGTTACAGCCATATGACTCATTGTTGTTGCTTTGTGTGTGACAGAAAGCCACATACAGCAGCAAGTACACCATCGCCTCCATGGTCCAATCCAGCCCACTTTCTTTCATTCATTCATTCATTCATTCATTCATTCCTTCCTTCCTTCCTTCCTTTCTTCCTCTTTTCCTCCTTACTCCTTTCCTTCCTTCCTTCCTCCCTCTTTTCCTCCTTATTCCTTTCCTTCCTTCCTTCCTCCCTCTTTTCCTCCTTACTCCTTTCCTTCCTTCCTTCCTTCCTTCCTTCCTTCCTTCCATATTTCCTTCCTGTCTTCTTTTCCTTCCTTCCTTCCTTCCTTCCTTCCTTCCTTCCTTCATTCCTTCCTCTTTTCCTACCTCCCTCCCTCCTTACTCCTTTCCTTCCTTCCTTCCTTCCTCTTTTCCTCCTTCCTTCCTTCCTTTCTTCCTCTTTTCCTCCTTACTCCTTTCCTTCCTTCCTTCCTTCCTTCCTCTTTTCCTCCTTACTCCTTTCCTTCCTTCCTTCCTTCCTTCCTCTTTTCCTTCCTGTCTTCTTTTCCTTCCTTCCTTCCTTCCTTCCTCTTTTCCTACCTCCCTCCCTCCTTACTCCTTTCCTTCCTTCCTTCCTTCCTTCCTCTTTTCCTCCTTATTCCTTTCCTTCCTTCCTTCCTTCCTTCCTTCCTCTTTTCCTCCTTACTCCTTTCCTTCCTTCCTTCCTTCCTTCCTTCCTTCCATATTTCCTTCCTGTCTTCTTTTCCTTCCTTCCTTCCTTCCTTCCTTCCTTCCTTCCTTCCTTCCTTCATTCCTTCCTCTTTTCCTACCTCCCTCCCTCCTTACTCCTTTCCTTCCTTCCTTCCTTCCTCTTTTCCTCCTTACTCCTTTCCTTCCTTCCTTCCTTCCTTCCTTCCTTCCTTCCTACACCACTGCCTCCATGTCCTCCATTGTTTATGTGTTTGTGTCACGTATAAAACGAAGTCACGGCAGTTTCGCGGAGCGTTGCTATGACGACCCCGCTCACGTTGAGTAGGTACTTCATTGTAATGGAAAAGGTCGTTCCTGGAACCGAGTCGAGTCGAGTCGAGTAGTGCTGGAACTGTGTAGTGGAAAAGCGCCAAAAGTCACACCTCCTTAAAACTGTAGTGGTGAATTCCACAAACTTGTATCAGAAGTGCAAAGGTTCGGATGTTTTGGATTCTTCAAACAAACACTTTGCTGAACACATTTCATGTCAGTCTGCCTCGTTGTTGTTCAGATACTGTGACAGAAATTGTTAAAATGGTGTCGTGCCTTTTTGTGTGTGTGAAGCAGCCAAGAGCAGCAAAGTGGGGGCAGCAAGCCAACAAGTCTCCACCTGGAAAAATGAAAATGTAGACTCCGTGATCTCTCTTAGCACGTAATGACCATAACTTTAACCCTTTATCGGGCAAATAATTATATTTGGTAACTTCTGTAAATATCCCAAAATATCCTTCCTTCCTTCCTTCTTTCCTTCCTTCCTTTCCTTCCTCCCTCTGCCTTCTTTCTTCCCTTCCTCTTTTCCTTTCTCCCTCCCTCGTTCCTTATTTCCTCCGTCCTTCCTTCCTTTCCTTCCTTCCATCTGTCCTTCCTCCCTCCCTCCTTCTCTCCTCCCTTCCTTCTTTCCTTCCTCCGTCCTTCCTTTCTTTCCTTTCTTTCCTTCCATCTGTTCTTCCTCCCTCCCTCCTTCTCTCCTCCCCTCCTTCTTTCCTTCCTCCATCCTTCCTTCCTTCCATCTGTCCTTCCTCCCTCCCTCCTTCTCTCCTCCCTTCTTTCCTTCCTCCATCCCCCTTTCTTCTTCCTTCCTTCCTTCTTTCTTCCCTTCCTCCCTCCCTCCCTCCCTCCCTCCTTCTCTCTTTCTTTCCTCCCCCCTACCTTCCCTCCTTCCTTCTTTCCTCTGTCCTTTCTTCCTTTCCCTCCTCCATCCTTCCTTCCTTCCTTCCTTCCTTCCTTTCAATGAGTGTCCTATAAAGGGTTAAAGAGAAACAGTCAAAACACATGAGGATATTGTTTCTCCTCAATGTTCTTATTGCGATATTAAAATGTGAGAAAACACAATTCAGGATTCGTCTTTTCTTCCTAAAGCAAACCATGGTTAGTGAGGGCATGCAGCTTGTGTAAATGTACCCTTAAATATCTATAACTTCTGTATTGGTCACAGAGGCCGGTAGGTTTTTGCCACAATGGAGGCAGTTTATTAAGAAGTTGAGAAAAACAGGATTTTGACAGCTGTAACTGTGAAAAGCACGAAAGAGGGCTTCTCTTCTGCGGCAGAAGCCTCTAGTTTTCAAAGGTCCCAAAAAGTCAATCACCTTGTTTTCCCCGCTTTGCTGTATCTTCGTACACATATACGTGAAAGTGTAATTTAATAATGGTTATCATTCATAGAGCTTTTTGTTGGATGTTGAAGTCATGAGTATTGTTAACTTCAACTCATAGCAGCATGAGTTTATCTTCTGGTCCACATTCCTGTGTGTTGTCGTGCTCGCTCCACTCTGAGGGTTGCTTACTGACATTTGAGGTCGACTCTGACAAACCTCAGATATTGTGTGATGGTTTACAGCTGCGGCTTAGAGACATTAGAGACATTAGAGACAAATCACTTTGTGTTTCTATGTATCTTAAACTGTGTTAGTGTGACTGTTACAACTCCAAGATTGTTAAGGGATGAAACGACTGGACGACTGAAGTAGAAAATCAATCATTTATCAACAAGTTAAGAAAAAGGAATTTGCAACCCAATTGCAAATAACAGGAAGTAAGTTTCACTAAGATAAAAAAAAAAGAAGAAGCCGATCTGGTAGATGAAAAGTAGAAATCTCATCAGCTGACGTAAGCACTGTCTTGCCTCTGTGAGATCGTCCATATGTCCAATATGTGTGTTAATTATGAAAAAAGACATTAAAGCTTGTGAAATGTCCTTTAACGGCAGTAACTCTTCAGCTCTGCTCCTGGAGAGCTGCTGTCCTGCATGTTTTAGATAGCTCCACCACTCAAACACAGCTGACTCTAATTATTACCTCGTTATCAAGCCCTTGACGAGCTTCAGCTGCTTGATGATGAGTTTATTATTAGAGTCAGGTGTGTTAGAGTGATACCTGAAACATGCAGGACAGTAGCTCTACAGGAGCAGAGGTGGAGATCACTGTTTTACAGACTGTTTTCTAACCTTGCTTCTGTGAAAAGGTATAAAGCTAGAAGGCCGTGCTCTAACCTGTCTCATCATAATACTATATTCTGATTACACTACTTACAACGTGTATCTGATTATTATGCTTTGACCCGTCAATGCTCAGAGAGATGATGCAGAGTTTCTCTTTTCAATGAAAGAGAAAATGCTGTTTGAAGCTTTGTGAGAAGAAGGAACGTTTCAATCCACAGCAAAGTTCATGTCAGAGTGTTGATGTTGAAATATTTCTTTAAACAGACCAAGAAACTTCCTCACAGAAGCTCAACTTCATAGTCAAAATTCCAGTTAATGTTTCAGTGCAATTATATTTTCATAATATCAAGACACAAACATTGAAGCTTTTAAAGAACCTTCTATTTTTTGACAGCAACAAACCAACCACTCAGATCATGTTTCCTCCATCAGAGTCTCATTCAGAAACACTGAACAGTCTTCAACAGTGGAGAAGAAACAAAGTCTTCCCACCAGTTTCCTGCTCTGAAGGTAACATCTTAACTCTTCATCGTGGGCAGCGAGACCGAACTCTTTAGAAACACATTTCTCAAGTCAACAACTAAAGAAATGATCCCTGAAAGTATAGTCTTGGTTTGTTGTGGATGTTTCTCAGGGTCTTATGTCTGGAGACCAACACTCGTACTCGTGGTGATGACTAATTAAAGTTGTGGAAACATGTCAGAGTTAATAGTTTAAAGTATTTTAGGGGTAGAAATGATTTACATCTCTTTTTCTACCAGCACAAAATAAAAGCACTTGACTATCATGTTATATCCTCACATATTATATCATCACATTTCTTTTTAATACACTCAAAAATAATAATTTATATCCTACAAACAGTTCATTTTATGGTTGTAGTAGTAGGAGGAGGAGGAGGACGAGGACGAGGAGGAAGAGGAGGAGAAGGAAGAGGAGGAGGATGAGTGTGTTAGTGAGCTACAGGAGTTCACCAGGAGTACGAGTGCTGGTCTCCAGACATAAGACCCTGAGAAACATCCCCAACAAACCAAGACTATACTTTCAGGGATCATTTCTTTAGTTGTTGACTTGAGAAATGTGTTTCTAAAGAGTTTGGTCTCGCTGCCCACGATGAAGAGTTAAGATGTTTCCTTCAGAGCAGGAAACTGGTGGGAAGACTTTGTTTCTTCTCCACTGTTGAAGACTGTTCAGTGTTTCTGAATGAGACTCTGATGGAGGAAACATGATCTGAGTGGTTGGTTGTGGTCAAAACATACAAAGTCTCTTTAAAGGTCTGAATGTTTGTGTCTTGTTAGTCTGAAAATCAGTGAACTGTAATTGCTACTGGACTCTTCTCTTTTCCAGTTTAATGCACAACATCAGCAGGAGAACCACTAAAAGCTGGAAATGAGTAAAAAATCAAAACCAAGTTGTGGTTGTAGTACAACTTCAGCAACAGCTCAAAAAACTAAGAAGTGAATACATCCTCATTCAGTTTTTCTTAACGCCAGCAGCGTATGAATCATCTCTGTTTTACTCTTAACGTCAGAAAAACGGGGCATGTTTGTAAAAAAAAAAAATATTACTAAGAGAAATAACACACATTAACCTGCTTCCTATTTAAAGCTGAAGTAATACATACTGTGGAGCATTTTTAACAATCTGAGCATAGTTTAACTCTAATGTAAAGTCTCCAGAAGTGTCAAAGCCAAGCTAATGATATTTAGATCTATTAGTGATTAACTGCCTCTATCCGCTGCTACACTCTTTATTCACACAATGTTTCTCTCACACTTCTCCTACTTTAGCTACGAGCTGGTCCCAAACAGGATCGACTGCGCTACAACCATCATTTATTAACCTTCGACAGTTTTCTTTGTTTTGCAGATGAGTACCTCATATAATAAATGAATTCATGATCTTGTGCCACCACCATTTAAACAATGTGTGTATATCTGCAGGAACAATGCTGAGGGGAGGCTGAAGCTTTAGTGAAAGGTGACTGCTCAGCTAAATTTCGGAGAAGTGCTTTTTAAGACAATCAGCAGTTTCAGTCAGAGCAGCAGATGCATTTAACTCAACTCCCATCCAGATCTGAGGATGCACCAGCTTTAGGGTTTTTAAAACATGAATTAATACAAACAAGTCGCATGATCACTGATCCAAACCTTTGTATAACCAACTGTTCATTGAAATGGAGTGTATGTAATATATGTCTTGTATGATGTGGTTTTATATGTGATGTGTTTTATGTAGGGCTGTCAGCGTTGACGCGTTAATCGCGATTAGATTAATGCAATCCGTAACGCGTTCATTTTTTTTAATCGCATTTTATTGTTGCAAGCCTTTTTGTCCCTTCTACTCCCCCGTAGATGGCTCCTCTAGCTGTAGCGCTATGCTTTGAAGTGGCCTCCTGCAGTAAACCTACCGCGCTGATGGAAAGTAAGAGAGCTACTGGACTTTTGAACGGCTTGTTTAACTTTAAAACACTTCCAGACGGTTCAGTTGACAAGTCAAAAGTAAAATGCAACCTGTGTCAAACGGAGTTTAACTACCACCGGAGTACGTGGAGTTTGAGTTAGCACCTCCACCCTAAACACCCAGGTGCAGCCAAGCGAGCCTCAGCTCCACCAAAGTACCATTTTGGAGTGTGGGATGTGTATCTGATTATTATGCTTTGACCTGTCAATGCTCAGAGAGATGATGCAGAGTTTCTCTTTTCAATGGAAGAGAAAATGCTGTTTGAAGCTTTGTGAGAAGGAGGAACGTTTCAATCCACAGCAAAGTTCATGTCAGAGTGTTGATGTTGAAATATTTCTTTAAACAGACCAAGAAACTTCCTCACAGAAGCTCAACTTCATAGTCAAAATTCCAGTTAATGTTTCAGTGCAATTATATTTTCATAATATCAAGACACAAACATTGAGGTTTTTAAAGAACCTTCTATTTTTTGACAGCAACAAACCAACCACTCAGATCATGTTTCCTCCATCAGAGTCTCATTCAGAAACACTGAACAGTCTTCAACAGTGGAGAAGAAACAAAGTCTTCCCACCAGTTTCCTGCTCTGAAGGAAACATCTTAACTCTTCATCGTGGGCAGCGAGACCAAACTCTTTAGAAACACATTTCTCAAGTCAACAACTAAAGAAATGATCCCTGAAAGTATAGTCTTGGTTTGTTGTGGATGTTTCTCAGGGTCTTATGTCTGGAGACCAGCACTCGTACTCCTGGTGAACTCCTGTAGCTCACTAACACACTCCTCCTCCTCCTCCTCCTAACATTACATCATCAGTGACTAATTAAGAGATTAAGAGCAGCTAAAATTTTGTTTTTAGCACAAGAAGTGAATTTTACAAAGTTGTGGCAGTAGAGCAGAGGTCTTGTGATTCATTAGGATTTTATTCTGAACACATTTCACATCAATATGTCTTCTAGTTCTTCAGATAGGAGAGAGAAAGATGCTGGATGAACACAGGGACTTTTGCACTACTTTTTTTTTTACTTTATCTGTTGAAAAGATGTTTCCTGTGATGGAAACACTGAGCAGAGTATAATGGTATTTCCACCACTTTTCTGCTCTGACAGAAACATTTTAACTCCTCATTGCAGTCAGTGAAAAAAAATCTCTTAAAAAACAAACTTCTCAAATCAAGAACTAAAGAAAATGAACCCTGAAAGTATAGTTTTGGTAGACGGTCAGACCGCCTGCAACCACTATCACAAACAAAACAGTGAATTTGTTTGTGGTGTGACTGAAAGCGGCTGCGTTTCCTGTAAAGGCTTCGTTCCAGACAGCTACAGTTTCTGATTTCTCATATGACATCTGGTCTTCTCCTTTTTCCTCTGGAGACTTTCACTTTTCATTTTGCCCTTCTGTTTATAAAAAAAGCTGAAGGGCAAAAAGCCAACAAAGTGGTTGCATGACATCGTTAAAGGTTGTTTTGACATTTTGTGCAAAAGTTACCGCTATGATTTAAAACCAACTTCCCTTTCTGTGGACAAGGAGACATTTTCAAGAACTGACAAATATCAAGAATCTGATTTTATTTAACCCTCCTGTTGTCCTCGAGTCAAGGAAAGGAAGGAAAGGAGGGAGGGAGGAAAGGAGGGAGGGAGGAAGGGAGGATGAAGGAAGGAAGGAAGGGGAGGAAAGGAAAGAAGGAAGGGAGGAAGGAAAGGAAAGGAAAGGAAGGAAGGAAGGAAGGTAAGAAGGAAGGAAGGAAGGAAGGAGGGAGGAAGGCAGGACAGAAGGACGGAAGAAAGGGGGATGGAGGAAGGAAAGAAGGAAAAAAGGAACAGCCAAAACAGACGGGGTCAATTTGACCCGGGAGGGCGACGAGATTAATGTGCAGTCCTTGATCCTGAACATAATAATTCTACATTCTGACTAAAACTCTTCACTGTCTGTAGAAATGAATCACTGACTGAGATTTCAAGGACTCATGAGACAGACAGAGAGACACGGCCTGCAAGTGGTCGTAGTGTTTGTTTCTCTATCACCACAGTCACCCACCACACACACACACGCACACACACACACACACATACACACTAACTCAACTATTTATAGACCTCTTTGCACAAACATACTTGCTCCAAAGACACACAGGGGGAAAGAAACAAAATACAATAGAAGCAAAAAGGAAAAGCGAAAATAAAAATAAAATGATTATATTATTGTTAGAAGAGACGGATATCATCCTTCATAGCTCGTGTTTTCCGACATGAGCTTTTTTAGTCCGGTTGCATCAGATATCAGACTCAATCTGAAAACAAAAATCTTCTGATAGCCGTGAGAGGAAATGATTTCAACCTCATTAGCGGTGGGCAAACTGACCCACTTACAAGTGCACTCACAACATTTGAGCTCAGCGGCTCCCGTAGCCAGGTGCGCTTTGCATGCTGGGATACAGATCATATATTGAGGTGTACATGAGAATATTTGAGGGGGAAATATAGTGGCCATATTTACACACTCAGCATTTGGACACTAATAAAATGTGAGGTGTTATGGTGACGATAATAGGAGGATGAGGAGAGTAAAAGTGATGTCACAGAGGTTAAGATGAAAACAAGACAAACAGAGTTAAATTAACACAAAGTAGGTTTTTATTCAATGAATAAGGATCAAAATGATGCCACATGAAAAATTACTTTCTCAAAAAAAGACATTAAAGACAATTACAGTAGTTAACAGAAAACTAAAATAAGTTTAAGCCACAAAAAACAAAACACAATGGAAATCAATTAAAGGAGCATCACCCTCCCTCCAGATAGAAAGTTACTTTTAGGACCTTCTTCCTGTGTTTACATGTTTTGCTAATCCAGACTCATCTTGAGTGGAGAGACTGATCTCATCTGGCTTTTACTGTAAATTCTCTCTGTGAAAGGAATCTGAACCAGGTTTACTAACTCATCCACTGAGTTCAGACCAAATACAAAGAAACTACAGTATAAGTTTGAAAAGGACCTTAAACTATTCCTTTAAGTCACTGTTATTCGGAAACTGTGTAGATAGACGGCAAAGATGAATCAAATCAGAAGTTCTGTCTTAATACATGTTTTAATACGAGCTCGGTTCAAGTCTGCATGCCTGAGACACTGACAAAGATTCACTCCAGAACACAGGGGTCTTATACTATCACAGAGTGGGTCAAATATCTTCAGTAGACAGTTTGAGCAGAATGTGATATCCTTTGTGAGGCACTTTAAGGTATTCTGGACTATATCAATCATTCTTTGACATGTTTCTTCAGACTTTATGGTGCCCTGCTGAGTGGGGTATGTTAAGAGAAAATACATACTAACAGTCACAGAAAGTGAAATGTTTCAGATCAATCAGATAATGTGATGATGATGATGATGATGATGATGATGATGATGGTGTATTTTGGTCATTTCGTGCAGCAAAATCTGATTATTGCATCTATTTGAGTGAGTGTGGAAGTCAGCTGTGTGAATGTGAGCTGCTAAAAAATCACACTGATCATTTATAAATCGACGATGTGTTTGATAAAGCTGCTGTGATAAAATTTGTGACCAAAGAACAAATTTAAAGTTTTAATGAGGAAGTGAAAACCTTTACACAGATTTATTTGTAGCATCTTAGAGGGAAGTCTTTGTGAGAAGCTTGTATGAAGGCAGTTATAGACCGGGTTTTATGGAGGATGAAAAACGACCAAATTTGTTTTAAGGTTTGAAATCAAAACTTTAACTTGATTTGAAAAACTGAAATGATTCTTTCCTCATTAAATATGCAGAGATAAAGTTGCTGTATTCATGAATCATCATAAGTTTGTTTTCCCATCCACAAACGAAACTGAGCTTCATTTTTAAATTTAGCATACACAAAATAATTCATGCATGTATTCTCACATCATAAGTTCTTCAGAGGAAATAGATGCAAAAATGGAAACCAGAGCAGAGCAGTAGTTACCCAACATCCTGCCATCATTATTTTGCAAGTTCTTCTCGGTTCAGTGTTTAATAAAGCTGCTGCTGCTGCTGCTGACACGCATCCCATCAACTCCACACACCTGTGAGTGCTGCAGCCTTCAGGAGAGATGAGCTCGAAGCTTCGCTGTTGTTTTCCCTGCGGAGCAAAAGGTAAGAAAAACAGGTTTCAACACGACTATAATCAGGTTATTAAAGCCATAGACAGGTTGTATGGAGGTTACATGTTAATAACTAACTGACAAATATATACAGTAATAATCTATTACAGCCATATTTATATATATCTAGTACAGTATATAAAATCTGTACCTGTATTAATTAATAACACACAGACACGGTTTGCTCATATTAGTGTATTATAGGATATACTGTATGTGTAGCTTATGTTCAAATAGAATGTTTTCTATGTGTTACTTTATATTTATTATTTAAGAAATTATATAAGAAAATACACTGAATAGACTAACGTGGCATAAACTATAAATCATGGGCATCGTAACACCTGCTCCTTTAATATATTTAGAGATTGTATGGCTTAAGAAATTAAATTCATATGTTTTTAAGTATATTTTTTGGGGGCTTTTTGCCTTTAATGGACAGACAAGTAGAGAGAGGCAGGAAACTGGAGGCAGAGAGGGGGGAATGACACGCAGGATAGGACTGCTCGGTGCGGGATTCGAACCGGGGTCACCTGCAGCGAGGACTGTAGCACCGCCACAAATTAAATTAATATGTTTTTCATGCATTTTTAATTTCATTTTAATATATAACATTAACAGAAGTCACCTTTTTGTATGTTTTTATTTGTGTTTTACTCCCTGCCTGTGACACATATTGTACTGGGGGTCCATTTTACTGTCTGTGACCCTAACCCCCCAAAAAAATACTAATGTAGGTAAGTACCATACCATCTGCTGGCTGATACAGGCCAGAAAAAACAGGATATTGAGATTGTAAAAAATCCTAGTGCATGATTTATTTGCAGACACTTTCACTTCTTCTCAGATGTCTCGGTCGGTTTATGATCAGTCACAAGTATTTGGTGCAAATCGATAATAATGCTGTCGTTGTTATGATGACACATGCAAAAAGTCTGAACGGCATCCAAGGTGTCACAAGGTGTTCACAAGAAAAATGAAATGGTTTGAGGAAATGTGCAAAAAGTGAGAACATTTCCATCTGATGCAATGCTGCAGCCATGAATACTGTGTTGACTTTGTGTCTAGATAAAAATTAAACAGTTTGAAGAAGTGAGACAGAGTAACATGATGAAAGGGGGACTAACCCCAGAAAGAGGTACTGGTCTGGGACTGTCCAACACTGACTGAATGATGAAAGCAAAGACAACTTCAGAGAGTCCCTTAGAAGAAAATCACCTGACTGATGTTTAGATGCAACCACTGGACTCCACCATAGTGTAATAGTGTTAAAAACCAAGTGATTAAAGGGGGCATATCTATATTTTGGGGATTTCCTGTTATTTATATAGTGATGTGATGCCTTTTCTATCTCAAAGGACAGGTTCATAGTTTTTCAAGTGTGTCTTAAATCAACAGTCAGGTGTCCAAATGTAGATTGAAACACTTTTTTTCTTGCTGTCCTCCATTCCTTCTGTTCATACTGACCATTAGTAGATCCCTTCATAATGCACTTAAGTGATGGGGGACAAAATCCACAGTCCTCCTTCTGTGCAAATAAATGTATTTAACAGCTGATCTGAAGCTAATATGAAGCCTCAGCCGTCTATATGAGTCAAATCAATTAGATAGTTTTCAATGTTACAGTGTTTTTAGTCCAAAAGTCCCTCTTTTTGTTATTATACTTCAACCACAGCTCAACAGGGAAACACTGTAATCATTTAGTGCAAAAATGCATTTAAAAGTTTGCTTATATGAGGCCTCAGCAGTCTGAGTTAGGCATATGCCACACTTCAAATCCCCCCTTTGTGTTTCCTCGGACAGTGTTTCCTTGTGTGGTGGAAGTACATTTACATTGTAATTGCCTTATGAAGGGATTTTCTAATGGTCAGTATTAACAGGAGGAATGATAACAGCAAGAAAAACGTGTTAATGTTCATTTGGGCTCCTGACTGTTATTTTAATATGAACTATAAAAAAAAACTGTGCACTTGTCCTTTAAACATGGTCAAAGAAGCAAGAGTTAAAACAGCTTGAGGCTAAACTGAGGGGCTGCATAAATAAGATAAATATAAAGTAAGATAAATAAAGATGTTTTTTGAGCTGTATATATCATGCAAAGATATTCCAGTTGAGCCATAGCATACAGTATAACTATAGACCTGTAAATGTGTATAATATATCCCCTTTAAACAATTAATCATGTAAAATAATTGGTTAATTAATCAGCTGTGAGAGTAATCATTAGTTGCAGCCTCCAGTTCATACAGAGCAGAGCAGATCACTCTGAGCTCTGAGCTTCTAGTTTTACATTCTGGCCAACATTGCCTCACCACTTGTGCATCTAAATAAAGTCTGGCCTCTCTCTCTCTCTCTCTGTGTGTGTGAGAGAGAGAGAGAGAGAGAGAGAGAGAGAGAGAGAGAGAGAGAGAGAGAGATAGAGAAAGAGCATAGGGAGAAAGAGAGACAGAGAGAAGGAGAGAGAGAGAGACACAGAGAGAGAAAGAGCGATAGGGAGGGAGAGACACAGAAAGAGAGAGACACACACAGAGAGAGAAAGAGAGAGAGCGAGAGAGAAAGAGAGAGAGAGACACACACACACAGAGAGAAAGAGAGAGAGCGAGAGAGAAAGAGAGAGAGAGACACACACACACAGAGAGAGAGAGACAGACAGAGAGAGAGAAAGAGAGAGAGCGAGAGAGAAAGAGAGAGACACACACACACACACACACAGAGAGAGAGAGAGAGAGAGACACACACACACACAGAGAGAGAGAGAGAGAGAGAGAGACACACACACACACAGAGAGAGAGAGAGGGACAGAGAAGGAAAGAGAGTGGATTTTCCAAGCCTCATTCATCACGTATAGAGCAGGAGGAGCTTGTCCCTTTAAAAGCTTCCAGCTCTGAGTTCCAGGCCAGTCGCTGTGAGATCCGGGTAAGTAACACTTCTAGAGGAGTTAGACAAAAAAAACAATGTGCAATAGATAAACACTGTAGAGTCTGTCTGCACTGGTTGATAGAGAGTTTACTGTTTCCTGTTATTACTCTTAAGAGAGCTTCTTCACATTGTTAAAAGTTACATGCAGGAGAAGGCTGATTACTTCTGTTTGGACTTTTTTTTTGGCATTTGAATAATCAGCAGGCCTTTTTTAGTTATTAATTAATGAAGCTTGAAAGGTAACTGTTGTCACTGAAAAGCTGTTTTCTTATTTACTGGTGTTACCATGGTGCATTTGTTCATGTGTTATTTGCATGGTCTGGGTTTTTTTTTTTAATGTGGAAAATGACGATGATGATGATGTGGATGTGGAACAAATGGATTCTGGATGAAGATTTGTGTTACAGTTTAATCAGGATTTATTTATTTATTTGCTTATAATAGTTTTATTACTCTTTTAATGTGTTTTCATTCCACTTTGTGTTTTGTTGAAGCGGCTTATTGTTTGGAGCAGTCATTTAAAGGAGCAGTGTGTAAGATTTTGTGGCATCTAGCAGAATGGACTTGGCAGAAATGGAATATATAGTTTTTATAAGTATGTTTTAATTAGTGTTTAATCAGCTGAGAATATGAATCATTGTGTTTTGTTAAAGCGGCTTATTGTTTGGAGCAGTTAGTGAATTGTTTTTTTTTTTTTTAAAGCTAAACTTTTAACTTTCTTTTGAGGTTAAAATGTGACAGTCATTTAAAGGAGCAGTGTGTAAGATTGATGATTTTGTGGCATCTAGCAGAATGGACTTGGCAGAAATGGAATATATAGTTTTTATAAGTATGTTTTAATTAGTGTTTAATCAGCTGAGAATATGAATCATTGTGTTTTGTTAAAGCGGCTTATTGTTTGGAGCAGTTAGTGAATTGTTTTTTTTTTTTTTAAAGCTAAACTTTTAACTTTCTTTTGAGGTTAAAATGTGACAGTCATTTAAAGGGGCAGTGTGTAAGATTGATGATTTTGTGGCATCTAGCAGAATGGACTTGGCAGAAATGGAATATATAGTTTTTATAAGTATGTTTTAATTAGTGTTTAATCAGCTGAGAATATGAATCATTGTGTTTTTGTTAGCTTAGAACAAGCTCTTTATTTATGCAGAGGGAAAATGTAAAATGTAAAATGTTGGATAATTTGTTTTGGGCATTGAGTCTGATAACATTTGGAAAGTCTAGAAAAGCTGCAAGTTGTGTTTAAGTGTCTTTAGTAGAGAGAGCTAAACATAAATTTGATTGGTGGAAGTCTCCAGTGTGCATGCTTTGCAAATAGGGCAACTCAGTATACAGTATTAACTCTGTAAACTGTGAAAAGAAAGATTTATATGGTGATAATGGCTTAATCAGCATCGTGTGATCTCAATTGGCGATGGCTGGAATGTAAAAGATGTTCATTTATTTGTAAGACTTTCTGAGGGTGGGTTTAAATTCAATCTTGAAGCTAGATAAAAAGTTAGCATATATATTTTTTAAAGCCTTATTTATTTATTGTATTTGGTCTCCACAGGTTTGACAGCACCTTTCTCAGCCTGCTGGTCACATTTCTCAACCCGGGTAGAAATGAGAACTCGCTCAGACTCCACGGATTCGGCGGGCTTCAGCCACAGCCCCCCCTTGGATGCAAATGGGAGACCTGGGCCGGGGAAGGGGTTGAAGAAAAAGTTTCAAAAGTTATTCGGAGGCAGCAAAACTCAAGCCAATTCTCCTGCCATCTCCCCGACTAATGGACAGCACTCACCTGTTGAAGAGGAGCCGCAAAACGGTCAGTTAACAAAGCTAACATCAAAGACATCCATGCATTAGCCATCTGTTAATAGTGATGAGTTTAATGGTGCTATATGTGCAAAAGCATATGAAAAGGATGCATTAAATAGAAAAGAAATAATGTAACAATTAACTTAAAACAGCAGCAGGTTTCCTTGGTACACCTGCACACAGTTTTTCAGGTAGTCAGCAGGTCCATTGTTCCTCTGTCTTTGGTCGCCACAGTTCTTCTTCTTCTTCTTCTGTGGATTTCTGCGTGTCCCAGACTGACTCCATGATGTTGAAATCAAGGGCTCTGTAGGGGGGAAAAGCATCTTCTGCAGGACTCCTTGTCCTACTTGTTGATGAAGATAGTTCTCGATGACTCTGGTTGGATGTTTGGGGTTGTTTAAATTCCTCTCTGACACAGATGACAAAGTCTATGAGGACTCAGTGTTGGATAAATAGTGGAGAGGCAAAGTAAACTCCTCACGAAAGCCTTTCTAAACAGTTTACAGACCAAGACCCTTCTGTTACTGTAGTTCTCCAAAGTATGATGGTGAAATTCAGAATAACTAAACATAATGGAAATTAAAACATAGTTACATCTGTAGTAGTGCGTGTAAGGCTGATTTTGTATAATCAACAGAAATCCAAACATCCTGTTGCACAACGCTGTATGTGTAACTCTGAAATAATGTGACATCAACTGCCTTTAAAAATGACCTGGTGATGAATTATGAAACATTTTGTGAAACAACTTTTAACCTCTAATTAGGACTCCAACAATATGTGGATTAAAGCTATTTTGGTCATTTTTTTAAAGTAAAAAAAGTCCACATTATCTGATTCCAGCTTCTCAAATGTGAATATTTTCTAGTTTCCTTGTTCTTTTATGATTGTAAACTGAATATCTTTGAGTTGTTGGACAAAATAAGACACATATCACAACAAGACAGACATCCTAAACCATTTATTGAATTTGATGAACCAAGCAACTAATCAGTTAATCAGGCTGCAGCCGTATTAAAGATTAACTTCATTATGGCTGCAATTAAGGATTATGTTCATTAAATTATTGTTTAAGCTTTTGATCGGTCAATTAATCTTTTGGTTTTAAAAATGTCAGAAAATAGTGAAAATGTTGTATTTTGTATTTTGTCCCAATCACCAGTGCAAAAAGAGACAAAACATATTCTTTATAATAAAGGTACAATACAAATATAGAGTGACCTCAGCATTAAAGGGCTTCTGGAGAAAAGAAAAACAGCAGCAAGTATTTAATGGCTATTAATAGAGCTGAAAATATTCATGAGATAGTGGAGCCAAAGAAAGTTTTGGTGAAGAACAGATCATGGGACAAGCTTGTGAAGGTAAAAGGAAAAAAGGAAAGTAAATTATGAGGATGTGCTGCTTTTGTTTGTCTTACATACTAAACCGAAATATATTTGGGTTTTGGACTGTTTGACATATTGCTAACAGGCATTATACATATCATCTGTACTTTTGGAAGTTATAACAGGAAGTTTAGATGCCACACTTTATTGTACACAACGTCTCCAACAGCTCAAAACAAGGCCTCCACTTTGCTTTTTCTCTATCAGTGATATCCACATTTGAGCAATGCCTCGAGGACCGTCGCTTGTGTGAGGCCAGCCAACGGCTGATAGAGAGAGAGGAACGTCTGTTTGGGGAGATAACAGACGCAGAGGCAGTCAAACATCAGGAGGAAGAAATAAAAAGGCTTTCTGCAGACCGCAAAGTCCTGGAGGATCTCATAACGCAGATTCTGAAACAATCCCTCAACACAGAAGTCAACATTGAGGCTCTAACATCTGCTGTGAAGGCTATCTGCCAGGAGGAGGAGCAGGACCAGCTGTGGAAGCAGAGAGGTGGGACATCGCCAGACTGGAGGCCGAGCGAATGGAAGAAGCTCCATGACTCGACCCTTTCCAGCTTGGTGACGGATTACATGGATAACCCCACCACCTCCAGTCCTCCTGCAGACAATGTGGTGAATAGGTCATCTCTCCAGGTGGATGTCTGTGGAATGGGCAGGCAGCTGAAGCAGGACCTGCAGTGGGTGGTTGATGTGGTAAAGACCTGCTACCCGCCAGAGATGCACATCTGTAATACCTACGCCAGGTGGTACCATCAATTCTTCAGCGCCAGACTCAGAAAGATCGCAGAGTTTGGTCTAGGAGACAAGGACTGCACTTTCCTCCTGCGCTGGGTGAACGAGTTTTATCCAGAGTAAGTCATTCATTCAATTTAAACTTTTATTATAAGACAATAAAATGGTTTAATTCAGCTTTTGGTGAAGTAGCTCATATGTGTTGGTCCATCAGTCCATCCTCTGTCCAACATATTAGACCAAGAATCCTCAACAACTTCTCAACACATTAATAGTACATTTTAGTGGTGGAATCTAACCAAGTGCATTTACTCAATTACTTATAATAATAATAATATATATATAAAGTATTTCCATTTTCCAGGATTTTTCAGCTTTATACTTGTGCTCCACTGAATTTTGAGGAGTGCTGTTACATTTGGTACTTTAAATGTATTTTCTCCAATGACATTTTAAAGGCAATTTACTTGAAACTTTTACAAAACTAGAGGATCTGAGTGCTGCTTCTTCCACCACTGATAAATATAGTATCAATATTCATGATCTCCAGAGAAGTCCCAGTCATTTTGGAGACCATGAGGCCTTCAGGTCAAACATTCATGATACCAAAATGTTGGTCAAGGGGGTTTGTTTGACTTTGGTCCACAATGGAGAACAAATTAAATTGGGTATTCATGTTCTCAAGAGGATAAGTCTTTTTGTCTTTAGTGCTCACCTCTCTAATCCACCAAATTAGGGCCAAAATTGTCACATGAACCACAGACATATTGCAATTTAACGTACATACATTTTCTCTGATGCTCCTCAGATGATAAACCAACACCACACTGCTTTAATTGAGCATTATCCATGTGGTCTTCAGGTCAAACATTCATGATACCAACATTTTAGTCAAGGGGTTAGTTTGACTTTGGCCCACAATGGAGAACAAATTAAATTGGGTATTCATGTTCTCAAGAGGATACATCTTGTTGTCTTTAGTGCTCACCTCTCTAATCCACCAAATTAGGGCTAAAATTTGAATGTACATACATTTCCTCTGATGCTCCCCAGATGATAAACCCTTTGAATTTTGGGTACCACGCTGCTTTAATTGAGCATTATCCTGTGGAAGAAACATTTCAGTCTCAAGTCACACTTATATTTACTGACTTTTCCTCCAATCTTTGCTTTTCTGCATGATTTTACTTCTTAAAGAAAATCACTCTTTGGTAAAACTGGTCACAATCAGTAGATTCATGCAGATATTGCTTTGAAATATTGCTCCAGAGAACACTTCAAAGTAATTAAATCAGAGTGTTTGTCTTGTGTTGAATGACTGGTGGAGACAAAACAGTGATGTTGTGAGGAAACTTTCACAAAATGTACAAAATACCCTGAACCTCCCTTTGTGTAATTGGGCTTTATTCATGTCCTAAGTGTGTGAAAGAGGAAGCGCCACTTTCACCCTTAACCGCTCAGATGGATCCAGATAAAGCAGCTCGGCCCTTACATTGTGAAATGGTCCCAGGGAGGCAGCACGGTTGAAACTACACCACAAAAACACACATTGAATTTGGTTTTATAGAGGCACACCCTGGTTGGTTTCATACTTTACGACATGTTGCTGCCTGTCTTTGTCTAACTGAAGTAGAAGGATATGAAACAAGCAGATTGAAGAAGAAGAAGTTAAAGTGAGATGAGTAAATTATACCTCCAGGAACACACTGGGCCTCACAGATGACTGATGTAGAACAAACTACAAGTGTTATTACTTCCTGTTATCTGGATGTGTACAAAACAGCTTTGTTAATGAGCTTGAATGTGATGTTTTTTTGTCTGTGTCAGAATCCTTCAGAAGTTGGCCGGTGAGATCGATCATGAAGCTTTGGGGAAACTGCTGCCTCAAGATTTACTGGAACCCCTGGAGGAGCAATACCTGACCAAACAACAGGTAGTTTCATCAGGTTTAATTTGGTAGTTTTAATCAAACTTTAGGTCTTGTTTTGGTGTTTTTTTTACGCTAAAAGCATCCTGTAACAATCCAGATGTTTGACACTCAGTTAGTGTGAGCAGTGGCGTGCACAGGCTTTTTGAAGGGCAGGGGGCGAAAAGAAAAAAAAGGGCACATACAGCACGTTCTCGCCACTGAAGAGGGCACTTTAGCGCACATTTTTGCCACCCAAGAGCAAAGTTTTGCGTGTTTTGCCAACCAGGAGGGCACCTTAGCACGTGTTTTGGCTCCCAAGAGGGCACTTTTGCGCGCTTTTTTCAACAATTGGGTCACAAGGGGGGGCACACCACTGAGTGTGAGTGAGATATTGCAGCTACTACTATGGGTTATATATGGGTTATATCCCACTAGGCACCGTTTGTTTGGAGCACATACAAATAAAAGAAGCAATGAAAAAAACATCAAGGAGCTGTAAGGCATAAAAAAATCCACTTATAAGATCAGTGAATAAGCTTAATAGACATAAAAAGTAAAATAAGATCAAATAAAGTATCTACAAACAGTCACAATGCTAAAACCTTGACCTTGATCCATTTCCAGCAGCAGTTGGTTTTATAATCAGGTATTACTGTACATAGCGATGCTTTGATGTCAACAGGCAGAATTCACTTGTTGCAACATGCCAAGATAAAGTCAAAACACTTGAGGCATGCTGGGGGGGGGGTTATAGGTCTTGTTATCTGATCTCAAGCTCCAGTCACGTGGTTTTTTTGCTCTCCAGACAATAATCAGTGTTTTTTGTTTATCCAGAGTGAGCTGACAACTTTCATCGGCCGCGTCCTGGAGGAAGCGCGGGAAAAATGGGATAAAGGAGAGAATCCCGAAAGAGAGGACGGCTGCTTCGTCAGTCCTGTTTCCTATGACATCATTCAGGTACAGGTTTCATCAACACGACACGATGTTACAGTAAATCAAAGCTTTCACAGAGACGATATCACAGCTGCAACTAACAATTATTCTGCTTATTCATTTCTGGATTAATCATTTAGTATTTACAATATCAGAAAATTGTGGAAAAATGCTCCAAAACTGCTGAAACTATGAATTAATTATCCAAATATTTTCAGCTTAATTGAGGCAATTAACTAAACCAATTAATCAACTAATTGTTTCAGCTCTAGATGACGTGTTTTCTTCTGTCATGTTGAGCTATTTTAGTGCCAGAATGAATACAAAATAGCATTAAAATGTGTTTTTTTAATGCTCATTAAATCATTTGATTGTAATCATGGGTAAACATATCACAGAAATAGTCCCTACAGTGTTTTATTCTACCCTCCTTCCTGTAATTTAGACCAGGAAATATGGAGGAAGTTGCCGCCAATGAGGGAATTTTCCACATGAGTCCCACCACAATATGTTTCTGGCCTGTTTCACTTATTAACTGAAGCCACACAGCAGAAGAGGAAAAAGATTAACAAGCATGGGTAGTTCACTGTGAGATCAGGGTCACTGTGCCCCATTGAAAGGGGGAGCTGAGTTGGTTTCAATCAGAGAAGTATACAGTACAGTGTCGAGCTTTAATTGATGTGTATGATAAGATATGAAATAAAAAGGCTAGTATTGTATGAATGACATGCAGTAAACTCTTTCTCTCTGTTTCAGTTCTTTTTAAAGGCAAGGCAGTTTTATTTATATAACCCATTTCATGCACAATGGCAACTCAATGTGCTTTACATAAAACAGAAAAACGTGTAATTTGAGAAACATTAAAACATACAATTAAGAATAGAGCATTAAATATAAGATTGCAGCATAAAATAAAGATTAGCTTTAAAATCATTAAAAGGACATACTGTAGAGTGCAAATGAAAGATTAAAATGTAAAGTGCTTTAACCTTCATGTCGTCCTTCCTTCTTTCCTCCGTCCTTCCTCCCTCCTACCTTCCTTCTTTCCTCTGTCCTTCCTTCCTTCCTCCCTCCCTCCTACCTTCCTTCTTTCCTGCGTCCTTCCATCCTCCCTCCCTTCCTTCTTTCCTTTCCTCTCTTCCTCCTTTTCTTCCTTCCTTCCTTTCCTTCGTCCATCCTTCTTTCCTTTCCTTTCCTTTCCTTTCCTTTCCTTCCTTCCTTCCTTCCTTCCTTCTTTCCTTCCCTCCTTCCCTTCCCTTCCTTCCTCGACTTGAGGACAACAGGAGGGTTAAAAGAGCTCAATCATAAGCTCAGGAGAAGAGAAGTGTTTTTAACCTGGATGTAAACATGATTTCAGTTCTGCTGGTAGTTTGTTCCAGTTGTGTAAAAGCTGCTTCATCATGTTTAGTTTGAACTCTGGGCTCAACTATCTGACCTGAGTCAGTAGATCTCAGAGCTCTGGGCTCAACTATCTGACCTGAGTCAGTAGATCTCAGAGCTCTGGGCTCGACTATCTGACCTGAGTCAGTAGATCTCAGAGCTCTACTGGGTTTATATTCTACTAACATGTCATTTATGTATTCTGAACCTAAACCAAATGCTAAATGCTGTAATTAATTTGTGCTGTCTGTCTGTTCGTCTTCAGCTTATCAATGGGATCGTGTCTGCAGCTATAAAAATTGTGTTAGATCAACGCAAGGCCCAGAATCTAACACGGCCACTGAAAAATTTACTAGAAAGGTAAGGAGACTGATTATTTGCCTCTAATAATAATAATCATTAATGTGGGTTTTTAGTTTTATTCTTAATAATATCATTCCTGCAGGTTCAAGACCTTTCAAGATGACATCATGAAGCAACGCAAACCGAACAGCAAGCCGTTCATCAAGGCGAACCTCGGCTGTGTCAAACAGTTCAGGTACTATTCTCCCCCATGTGATCAGATCATGCCTCCTGGTCATACAGTACTGGCTATTAAAAGATCTCCTTCAAATGTGCTTTCAATGGGAGCCAAAATCCACACAGTCATTTAAAAGTAGAAGTTTATATTGAGCTTCAGCAGTCTGAGTCAAGGTTATTATAGTTTTGAAATGTTCTTTAGTTTTTATTTTTATTTAGTTTTTCAGTTTGTTTTTTTTTAAATTTCAGTTTAGTTTTTATTTTGAAGGAATTGACTAGTTTTAGTTTAGTTTTATTTTGAAGGAATTGACTAGTTTTAGTTTAGTTTTATTTTGAAGGAATTGACTAGTTTTTAGTTTAGTTTTATTTTGAAGGAATTGACTAGTTTTAATTTAGTTTTATTTTGAAGGAATTGACTAGTTTCAGTTTAGTTTTATTTTGAAGGAATTGACTAGTTTTAGTTTAGTTTTATTTTGAAGGAATTGACTAGTTTTTAGTTTAGTTTTATTTTGAAGGAATTGACTAGTTTTAGTTTAGTTTTATTTTGAAGGAATTGACTAGTTTTTAGTTTAGTTTTATTTTGAAGGAATTGACTAGTTTCAGTTTAGGTTTTATTTAGTTTTAGTCTTAGTTTTAGTTTTTCAGGTATTAAGAGAAAGCCTTGACTTGTAGAAGCCAAAAAATGGTGACCTCGCCTTTTAAGGATAACATAGATATTCCTCTTGGAAAATTGAAAGCTATCTACTTGATTTGACTCATTTGGACAGCTTCAGACTGTGGATTTTGTCCTCCATCATACATTGTAAGTGCATTATGAAAGGATCTACTAATAGTCAGTATGAACAGGAGGAATCATTACAGGAAGTTCCTTTTGAGCACTCGTAAAAACTATGAACTTGAACCTGTCATCATCAGAATGAAATATCACTGTGAGTTAAACTGAGGGGGTTTTCCTGTGATCTGTATCTAAAGGGACGTCCTTGTTACGAGGCGCCATCTGTTCCCGGAGGATGTACGGGAAAGCTGTTTGTCTATCCTGAATGACATGAAACAATCTGCCCACACGTACTTACTAAGCCCGGTGCACGAGATCCTCAAGGTAAGTTTATTTACAACTGATTTCATTTCTTACAATCAACTAATCCCATGAAATGTGAAAGAAAATGTGAATCCATCCAAGGCCTGATCTATCTTATTATTCCCTAGTGAATCACAGCATAGCACTAGCTGACATGTTGCTTCATCAAGAACACACATACTGAAGTTTATTTTGATTAAATCCCACACACACACTGCGCTGTAGCCAGAAATACTCACTAGAGAACACCACAGTTGAAAATAGGAGGAGTTTTTGATAATATAAAAACAGTGCAGGGCTAAGATGGACCTCTCCAGTGGACTTTGGACTTTCATGGGATTCACTGAAAATAAAGAAAAGACTAGAACAACACCAGCTTTATAATATAAGAATCAGGAAATCAGCCAAAACTGACAGACTAAACAAGTTTTTTATCAGCTCTGAAACATCACAGCTGCTTTTTCGTCTGTGTTATGATGTGATGACACAGATCTGGAAAACTAAACTTCAATTATTTGTATAAGCAGCATAAACATCAACATTTAGACAACAGTTTATACATTTAACCTAGTTTTTTTAATATGTATTCTTGCACCAAACAGTAATTTTCCTTTGATTTCTCTGTTTTTCTATCAAATAAATCATCTTTATAGCATAATTTTAGCTTCAGTAAGATATTGAAAGTAACAAAAACAGAAAGCAGAACATCAATTAACAAAATGAGAAAAAAAAGGGAATATAGATATACAGGGTGTCCATAAAGTCGCTTTATAATTTAACTCATTTATTACAAAAGCAAATGAATAGACAAATCTTAATAGACCTCTATATGGGCTCCATCAAGATGATACCTGATTTCTTGCTGTGCATTGTGATGTAAAAACTTTGATAACCACTGTGTACAAATCTGATTAATATATCTCATCAATTGCTTTTGTAATGACTTTGTGGAAGCCCTCTATAGTCTTTTTTTAATTCAGCAGATGTTATGTTTCCCTAAAGCTCTAGGAAACACATCCACACAGATTTGCTGAGTTTTTGTTACTATTTGGACTCAACATTCATTACAATGTGCTCACTGTGTAGATGGATAACAACTCAACTCAAATCTTCACCCTAACTCTAAGCTGATTATTACAAAGTATGCGTTACCATGGGAGATCTGCTTGTGGTAAAAGTCAGAGATCAAATATTTCACTGTCTCATGCATCATGTTTGTGTGTCTCATACAGCCACATTACCGCAAACTGGGGATCAGTGACTGGCTGAATAAACCAGCGTGGTTTGATAATCTGCTGCACACCATTGAACAAGAGATTGGGGAACTTCAAGGTTCAACTGAAGCGTGTCACCAGGTAAACTGAAGAAAGCATAAAACACACTCTTCCAATTAGATTAAAGGACAAACCACTGTTTTTTTTTTTCAAGTTTCAAGCTCCTTAAAGGTGCAGTGTGTAGGATTTAGTGGCATCTAGCAGAACAGATGCAGCAATGTTTTAGTGTATAATCCTCAAATGAGGCCAACGCTGAAGTAATTTAGAACTGCATTCTATCAAAAGGCCACCAGGGGGCGACCGTCTCTATACAAGTCAATGGAGAATTCACCAACTTCTCACTTGATTTCTAACCTCAGTAAACATTTTCAAAATGTGTTTATGGTCTCAATCGCTAGTTTAAAGCCTTCTTCAATGCAGTATGATGTTCATTTGGGACATTTTGGCCTCCCTGATTTTATATTTGACGATAAAGCAGTCTTTCTTCATTTTTTTGACATTTGCGACTAATGTAGCTTCTGTAACCTCAACCCTAGATGCCACTGAATCCTACACACAAATTTAAGCCAAGCAAGATTTAAGAGTGATGATTTTCAAATTGTGCAGAAGTTAAAAGAAACCAATGGCTGCCTGGATGTTAGGAAAACAGTAATATCTGAAATATTCATAGTTTTTGTAGTAAAATAGTGTAAAACATGGAAATTACTGGTATAATTCTAGAGATTCATAAATGATCTGGCAAATCATGTGCAAAAATAGTTTAATTTGAAGCTGGATGTATGTTGAAAATGTTGAAAAAAGTTTTTTTGATCCTAATTACTGATTTGATTTCAGGAGCTGATTGGCCAGCTTCACCAGGAAGTGATAGTAGAATATGTGAGGAGGCTCCTGAAAGGTGAAGTCAAACTAAAGAACAAGGAGCGGGAAGAGAAGGCCTACAAGACTGTGAAAGACAACGCAGAGAGTTTGCACAGTTTATTCATGAGACAGGTGAGACTCAAGCACGAAATCTAACAGTATTACGTTTTAGTTGCAGCGTATTACTGGAATCACTGAGAAAATCCATGGAAAAACCATTAATGACAAATCCCTCTATGAAACACTTGGCTGATGTATCACTGTTGAAAAGAAATCAAAGCCTAAACTAAACAATTTCACAGGGATCAAAGGAAGACTGGCTGAAGGAAATCCTGAACAAGATTGCCGAAGTACTGAAACTCCAAGACCTTCCCGCCATCCAGATGGAAGTAGTATCACTGGCAGCTTATTGTCCTGACCTCAGGTAGCCATTAAACTCTGCATACTGGATTCATTTCAACAGTAGACGCTGAAACAAATGTCAAGCTGTCTTTTTTTAGCCCCGTGTGACCGACCCATACTTGATAGAGGATGAACATCAGCAAACTGAGGGGCAACAGGAAGTGAACTGGTTTTGGCTAAAACTTCCCAAATGATTTCAGAAGTTTTCTGGCGGCAGGATAATGAGCAAATTTCCTAGAAACGCTTCCAAGAAAAAGAAAAGCTCTGCTGTTTAATGGAAGCCGTAGATTGAGTCTGTGATGTTCCCATGAGAGTTTAAAGTCAACAGATGATGATGATGTTTCTTTCCAGATGTTTGTTGTGACAGTAAATCTTTAATCCTCTGTTGTCTGAGTCACTGTTGCAACACAAACCCAAGAATAAAATAGTCTTGGGAAATTTACTTTTTTGCTTTCATGCGGTTTGGTGAGGATTGAAATCACTTTTAGCCCCAGTAACATCTGTATCAGTAACATCTGTCCCAGCACCTCTAAAACTCACAAAGTAACATGTTATATCTTGTTTTTAAATATCTGGTTTTAAAGGTCAGGATACAATTAAAATACCAGAACTGAAAACAAGCTGATTTTTAGAAATGTAAATAAAATAAATAATACAAGATAATAATAGATTAGAAAGCAAAATATTTAATACATTCTATTTTAAAACAAAGAATTGGGGGGGGGGGGGGGGGGGATATGTATATAAATGGTCAAAAACAATATGAGAAATTACTTAAACTAGTCAAAATATAAAAGTAAAGTTATAAAACATTACACAAAATAGATGATAATAAAGTATATTAATAATATGATACTACTTAAAAGCCTGGCTAAACAGATGGGGTTTTAGTAACTTATAACCTAGATACTTATATATTGTATTGTGTATCTGCTTCATTGTTATAATAATCCTCTAATAATGAGACTAGACAGGGGCGACATGGACAAAACCAAATATGTGATAATATAGTAGAGAAGACTACATCTGCTTTCAATGAGATTCTTGGGTAGACACAATATTACGATATCCAATCTTGTATCATGATATCTCTATAGTATCAATATTCTGCTCTGCTGTTAATTAAAACCTTAATTTCTAATCTTTCCCTTCTTTCATCCACAGTGGAAAACACGTTTCTGCTCTGCTGAAGCTCAGGACGAACCTCACCAAGGCCGACAGGAAGACAGTCAAAGACACTCTGTCCGACACGCTGAGAGAAACCCACACGCTCAACGCTCAACGGACTTTCTTCTCCAGAGTTCAAGTCAAATGAGACGATCACTCCAGTCCATACGTTCTTCTTCTCATTTCAGTCATTTTTAAAAAGTGAATTGTACAGTATTATGTATCATAGTGTTTAGATTAGTATGATGAACGCACTGTGTGTTAACCATGCTATCACTGTGTGTTAACGATGCTATCACAGTGTGCTAACGATGCTATCACAGTGTGCTAACGATGCTATCACTGTGTGTTAACGGCAAATACAAAACAGGCAACAAACAAACAAAGCAAAAAAAAAGTCCGATCTCGGCTCAAATGTTACTGTTATAATGATCTTAAGCTGGAAATAATGTTGTCTAGTCTACAATAATAATATAAAAATAATGAGTTACTGTATGAATGTAAATGCTAGACTGGTGCATTTCCAGTATGTGTGCGTCTAAAAGAGGTTTCAATGTGTTTTATTTTGGGAAATTTACCATGCCAGATTTTGTATGTGAATGTGAAATCAAATCAGTATTATAGTGTTTTCATATAGTGTAATGTATATTTTTGACTTACATGTGCAATAAAGGGAAACTGAGATGTAATATTATATTTTTGAAAATAGTTGTTTCATGTCATCTGCTGTACAAATTATCATTAAAGTGTTAAATTTAAGTTTATAAATAAATTTGCTGAAACGTCTGTGTGTTTTGACAGTGATTTCATTTAAATCTGTATATAAACCCTAACCATTAACCATTAACCATAAACCCATCTGTTCATCATCTTATCAGGGTGATTAAAGAAATACAAAACCTTAAAGGTAGAATATGTAGAATGAGCAGAACAACGCCATCTAATGTCTCGAGATCGTAGTCGCAACAACCAAAAAGTAATTCCAGCAGTCGGGTTGCCAGGTCCGGTGCCGGATTTTATTTTAGCTCTAACTCTGTAAATATACCACTTTATCCACATGTCTAACCTTTTTAGGCGAGAAAGTAGCCCTTTAGATCCACAATGTGACGCTAATTTGTCCAAATAACATCTGCTTAAAGTTTTGTTCCTGCGAATTCGGAGCCACTCAAGTTAGCCGTAGCGAGTAACGCACTTCCGGTCATTTTCACAAAATAAAACACCCGTTGCCTTTTATTATTAAGAAAACCATAACGATAGAGTTGGTGCTTTTATTTTGAAAACAGGAAGCGAACATACCCTCGCTGTAACTGACTTGAAACCACCGAGGTACATTACATTGTAACACGCCAGTGGGAGTAGCAGCAATGTCTCTGCATGTACTGCCTAAACCTAAACACCGATGGGCTTGTGTGTGGTGTCGTCAGAAGCAGAAGAGGCTCACGGTCGTATACATCTAGTCACGTGTACTCTGAGATGGACGCGCAGGTCAGGAAATGACTTAAACGGACCGTATATGGTTTGTTATTTGTGTTATTACATTACGTGTGGGACTAAATACATGGACATATTGAGGAAAATATTCCGGTTTTATGAAAACGGATTTCATATTTCACAAGAATGGATATTTGGCGAGCTGTACAGAAAGTCCTGAGTCATAAGATGATCGTTGTGGATAAAGGGAAGACTTTGAAGGTATGTAGGCATTATAGCTTTTCTCACTTAGCTGAGTGGCTAGCCGAGCTAATCGCTAATACTATTACGGCTGTGAGCAACCATATAAGTCGTGAGTGGTCTTGAATGAATCAGAACAATCTAAGCTTTCCAACAATATACGGCATGAGTATATATGTTTAAGGGTTGGTGTTTAAAACATTCAGAAGACCGTGTGGCTACTTCCTAACATCCGTCTCGTCCCGTGAACGGAACAGCGTGCGTTAAGAGGTTAATGATCAAATATCAAAATCCGAATAGCGTCAGAAAGTCAACCCACTCTCCACATTTCCATTGCTACCATTTTGATACTTCATGGTACACAAACAAATAGCATCTCACATGAAAGCTAAGACCCTGGCGAGTTCAACAGTACCACTATTATTGCGCTAAAAACTCAGTGAACCAGCAGCATACAAAGGTAAACAACCACTTATTTACAGCGACTAACAGATATTCTGTCTTACCTTCGAAGTTTTGTGATGAAAAGTTGTACTTGAGAGCAAAAAACGCTGGTTTTAGTGAGTCCAACACGGCCGTGTTTGTTTACAACTCCATTTCACCCAGTGCCAGCCTACAGTAGCTGCACCTGAACAACAGACAACCCTGGCAACCCGCACTTCCGGCCGTTAATTGGCTGGTACAGTGTACACAGAACGTGTCAGAACGTCATTGTCGAACCCGTCAAAAAAATTTAAAAATATTAACTCAGACTAATATTTTTTTTTTATGGAAAAGCAATACTTTCATTCTGTACCCCTCAAAACGCCCCGTGGCTGTATTATTTTTTTTAAAATATAGCTTTTAATAAATATTCTACATATTCAACCTTTAACAGTTAGTAGATCACCTGCCCCATGTGTTGAGGCTACAGTCCTCACTGCAGGCGACCCTGGTTCGAATCCCGCACTGAGTAGCCATGTCCTGCATGTCATTTCCCCCCTCTCTGCCTCCAGTTTCCTGTCTCTCTCTACTTATCTGTAGGCTACATTAAAGGCAAAAATATACTTTAAAAAAACCCCTTAACTGTTATATAATGCTGCGGTTCTCAACCTGGGGGCCAGGGACCTCCAAGGGTCCATAGGGAGTTTTAGTGGGTTCCCAGAAAAATATTGATAATATTTTAATTTCGTTGTTATTTCATTGACTAGAAGTTAAAAAAGAACATTTTGTTTTGATTTTAGGTTTCACTCTTCACTGTTACTCTACAATAGAGACATTTATGGAATAACTCAATCTTAGACTACATACCAAATGCAGATTGGCACACTGACTGATCAATTTGGGGTCATTGAAACTGAAAAGGTTGAGAGTCATTGACATAGAGGCTGAAATAAAATGAAAAAATTGAAGTTATTGACAATAAAGAGAAAGAATAAAACAAGTAATCCAGAATGTTTCATACAGATAATCTACTGTGGTTTCACTGGGAAGGTTTTATATCAAACACTAAAGAACTGCAGTGATGTTACATCCCTAAATTTGATCTCTGCACCCCCTTAACATGAATGAATTATTATTTATTTAGTATTTAGGTTGTTTTTTTTTGCAGGGCATTGTATGTTAAATTCTCATTATGGGCTGAGTCTGATCCTACAATCACCCTGGTAAGAAATGACATATATCCACAAATACAGATTAAATCAATTATAAAGTACACACAGTTAAAAATATCCTGAAGTTGCTGAAACTGTTAAAACATTATCTGTAGCTGAAGTGTAATTAGAAAGTATAAAGAGTCTGTTATGTACTTAAAACTGATTGATTATGTTGTAGTGAAAACAATCCTACATTTTCACCTGATTTGTACATTTGTATAAATAAATAATTAAAACTTAATCAATTACATTAAAACAACATTATGTGAAACTTTTCTTAATGGAGAAAGAGTGTACAGTATATTTTACTTTATATTACCTACATTACACAGAGCTCATGACTTTAAGTATAAAAGGAATCAAAGAACCTTTTTTTTTTTTTTTTTGCAGATTCATGAAAACATATTCTTATTAAATCACATTAATGAGTTAGAGCACAAAACATGAACATTTAGTGTAAATGGAGAAAATTAGCAGACAAACTTATTAGGGTGTGTTATGATGAGTAAATAAAAAAACTACCCACATTAGTTAAAGCGACATCTGCATGATTTACCAAACTGATGTCAGGGATCAGGGAGTGTAATTCAGGTAATTCACATTCTTTATATCAACTGTGAACTATTTCCATCAAGAAACTGACTCACTCATATCACGAGCAGGCGAGCCGAGCCTGAACAATGACAGGAAATTATTAATCCCCGTGTGTGGGAACAGAAGCCTTGTACTCTGGATCGAGGTGTTTCCTAGTTTATTATGACTCAAGGATACGAGTGTGCTGCACATTACCGGCAGCTTTTTTTAATTTTTCCTGAGAGTCTGTCGCCGTTTTTGATATTGTTGAAAGTAAAAGAAAGATGGGAGTGATAGATATAATTTTCCACTGGAGATAGGAGGAAGATAAATCTGTTTACTGGCTGGGAATAACCAGACTGGAAGCTGGTTGGTGGAAATCCTGCTGAGCTTTCCTGCTGGGAGCCGCTGACTCAAAGATGTTGCTGATGTTTGTTATCAGAACTAATGTCAAACAGGAAGGGACTGAAACACAAGTTGGGATTTATTTGCCTGACATTGACCACTTATGAAAAGTTTTTCAGTTCTTAATTATTCATATTTATTGGCTATGCTAAAATCAAATGAAAAAAAAAACCCAAATCATAGCAATAACTGACTTTAGCCAGACTTTTGTGATTCCTAAACAGGGTTCATATAGTTTTATAGGGGTTATACCCCTTCCATCAGTCCCAGCTGAAAGAAAGAACTGAAATATGTTATCAAAATAAGTTAAAACAGAATAAGATATTACTAGTCTAACCTTTTTTGATCAAGGGTCAGCTGAAAATTATGATGGTCTTTACCGAACATGAGAAATAAAATAAAAATGATCCCACCATTCAGCATAAGTGATTACTCTACTTTGGTCCAGCTCAAGTCAAAGCAGAGAAACAGGCTGGACACACACTGGAGCATGATCCCCAGACTTAGCTGAAACCATCTCATTTTGTAGGCCTTTTTTGTAAAATGTTGTGCAGTTTATTGTGCTATTGTATTCACTTTTATACATGCAGTTGTCATGTTCCTCCTCAGTTTGTGCTCTGAAGGCAAAGATATGTAGCCTATAGTCACAGCTCAGTTTGTAGCTAATTGTAGAGCTAACATTTCTGATCAAGGGTCAAGTTGTGGAGGTTCAACTGAAAATTATAATAGTCTTTACCCAACGTGAGAAATAAAAAAATAAAAAAACGATCCCACCATTCAGCACAACCTATGTGTGTGAAAGTGATTACTCTACTTTGGTTCAGCTCAAATCAAAGCAGAGAAACCAATTGGACACTGAGCATGACCCCTAGACTTGAAAACTATGATCATGAGTAAAGCACATGCCCAACTGTCTCATCCCTGAAAATGACAGGTTAGGTGAAAACATCTCATTTTGTAGGCCTTTTTTAAAATGTTTTGCAGTTTATTGTGCAATTTTATTTACTTTCATACATGCAGTTGCAGTTGTCATGTTCCTCCTCAGATTGTGCTCTGAAGGCAAAGATATGTAGCCTATAGTCACAGCTCAGTTTGTAGATGAAACATGCCTGATTATCAATAGGAAAAGCTGCATCTGGTAATATTTCAATTTAGTGCATAATGTAATTTAAGCAAGCCAAAACCAAATAGTTGAGTAGTTAAACCTTTCACTCTGAGCTTTCAGATCAAAGGTCAGGTTGTGGAGTTTTAGCTGAAAATGAAATTATGATGGTCTTTACCTAACATGAGAAATAAAAGATTAATTTTGTAAGCTCTTTTCTGTCCAAGTGGTAAGTCAGAAAGTGTGTTGTGGTGTCAGTGGTGTGGGTCGTTCTCCAAGAAGGTGTTAGTCTCCATCTTGTGGTGGATGTAAGAACAAACGGCCAAAGTTTATTAATTATATTGCTGACAGAAATAAAAAGAAACCTTGTTCCTGCAATCCATCTAGAAGTTTCTCAAAAGAAAAACCTCACCAAAGTAGAAAACAGTGTATAACATTTAAAAAATACAAATATAGAAACTTTTACATTGAGGCAGATTTTATTGAAAATAAAGTAAGACTTAAGTAAACTGGGTTAGTGGTCTTCACATAAACAAAACAATCAACATTGAAATTCATCAGTAAAACGTTTTAGCATATCAGTAAAAAAATAAAACCTGATGAAACACCCAAAGTCTCCAAATCACCTAAATACTTTTTTTTAAAGTACATAAATAAAAAACATACAAAAAAACTATGTTGAGCTTGATTGTTTTTCTGATGTTTTTGTTGATTTAACTACAGTGACAGAAAAAGAACCAAGTGGCTTACATAGCTTAGCATGTTAGCAATGCTGTTGCAGTATGATGCGAAGATAAAACAGGATAAACCTGCTATGACACAAGCACTGAAATACATTTTTACATAAACATCTAAACAGATGACAGAAACTCTAGCAAAGCAAGACTTTTAACAAACAAGCAGCCTCTTGTGCATAATATTAATCACAGTTGTGTCAAAGTTTCAGTCTCCAAAATGTTTAATCCTCTGTCGAGCCTCTCGGCCTTCGCCAGATGGTAAAACAGCTGTACCAGGATACTGGTCTGGGTCTGGGTTGGTGGTCAGGAAGGGCCTCCAGCACCTCCCTGACCTTTCGGTTAGGGAGACCTTTCCATCGCAGCAGGAGCTCCAGATCCTCTCTGCAGCAAAGGGCAAAACAGCAGCAGGAGTTAGTAGGATGCAGTTCCTTTAATGCCCACTAGGATTTAAGTCCAATACTCACAGTTTCTACCCACAGGCTATTAGGCACCTTTACGATACAACACATTAAATACTGCTCTTCCCACTTCATCCCTACTGATGCTATAAATACATTCAGCGCACACTACTACTACTACTACTACAGTCTACAGTTAGCCAGTTAGCTGCCAAGCTAGCCGTTGAGTTAGCCACCAAGCTAGCCGCTGAACTAGTAGCCGAGCTAGCAGCTGAGTTAGCAGCAGAAAGCTCTCAGACGTAGCATCCATGTTTCTGGTAGAGGTGGTGACTTTTTTTTTAAAGTCTTAGTTTTAAACAACTTTGAAGCGTAATTTCATATATTTGGCGATTTTTTTAATCATTAAAATTTGGCAGGGTGGTTAACAACACACTGTGGGATGTCAAACTCAGAACACATGTTTATTCTTACTTTACACAGACTTTAATTGTATTCTTTTATCTAGCTTAATTTTATATTTTGCTAAGCATTTCGCTAAGCATGATTTACCTCTTTGTGATATTCATCTGCTGCATTTCTGCAACATCAAGTTTCAGTCCATTGGTGTCCTTGCACTTCAAAATTTGGGGGATTTTCAGCAGCGTGAGGTTCCACTTTTGAACACCAAAGGCCTGATACACCAAAACACATATAGGTTATGAATTTATGCTGCAACTGGTGAAGATTTTATTAATTTGTTAATGGGTAAACGTCAGTTTCAGTTCACTCACCACATCTGAAATGGTGGAGTGAAGCAGCTCAGCATCTTCGGTCACTTGTTGCCCAACATCAGACCTCCAGCACTTCTTTAGCTGTCTCCGCTTGATTTGGACAAGATGTTTGAAGTAAAGCTGAGTGATGAGTTTATAGACCTCGTCCATCACTCTCTGAAAAACAAATAAGTACAGTTTAGTTATTTACAGGTCATATACAACATTTTTTTTTTGTATGTAAAATAAATGTCTTCATATTACTTCACATCCAATCAGCAAATATATAAATCTTTAACTTTTTATTAAATCACCAGCAAACCCAGAGTCAAGTCTTAGGTCAAATATCTTTACTTAAGATTTGAGTGCAATGATCAGATTTTTAACGTACCTCTTGGACATCCTGACACCACATCAGTTTGGGGAAACGTATTTTTACTTCTTCAACCAACTTGGAGAAATGCTCGTTCTTTGATTTGAAGTAGTTCTTAAGGTGGCTCTGTGTGAAAGAAATTGTGATTTAATGAAACATTTTTCAGTACAACTATTATTTCCAGTGAAAAGAATGGCCTCAAGTGACCTTCAAACTGATGGAAATTGTATATTACAGCTTATGTATATTGTGTCTATAAATTGAACCTCTGTGTAGCCAGCAACAATCTCCAACAGGAGCTTCATAGTTAGATCCTCCATCTCGTCAAGCACTTTCACAGTGTCGTCAGGAAGGGAAGTTTTGATGTTGTTACTTTTGGTCTGGACATGCTGCCTGAAAAGAGAGTTTACATCATCAACACAAATCAACTCATAATGGTCAATTATCGTCATCACATTTCTGCACACTACCTCAAACTCCTGCATCAGTGACTGCATCACCCTGAGGTGATTTGTGTGGTTTAACAGCATTTTATATTATTTCCTTGTGATTTGTAATGTGATTTTATTACAAACTATGTTTGCATTGGAAGATAAGGTTTTGAATTGAATTACCAATTAAGACAAGGGTGCTCAAATACTCACTTGAGAGCTTCACAGTTTCGCAAAGTCTTCAGGAAGAGTTTCATGTCTGGCTCGGCTTTCTGTGTTTGATTTCTAAGAATCTCAGTCTGCTCAGTGGTGTACCTACAAACCAAAAAAGGATGCTGTCATATAAACAGCACAAAAAGTAAGGAAATTTGTGTTTGTGTGTAGATTATTTCTTTGTTGTAACAATGCTTCTTGGCAGTAAATCTTATACCACTGGAAAGCCTATTTCTCTTTTAAATGGTGCCACATTTGTAAGGAACATGCATTTGTGGGATGAGCAGCAGAGCTGAGTATGTGGGTTACGCCATTGAAAAATTTGGCAAATCTTCTCTGCCAATGCTTATTCTGCTATTGACTCTTGTTTGGCGTTGTTTGGTAGATTGGATGACTGCAGTCTGAAGACAGAGACAAGACAAGACAAGACATATGCCATTTAACAATATATTCATTTAACAAACAGAAGCCGCAGTAGTGTGTGGAAGAACCATACACAGCCACAACAGCCTGGCACTTCCTCCTCTTGCTGGTCACACGCTGCTGTAACACGTCAGCCAATGTGGTTGTGTTGGTCACTCTTGCATGAACAACACCCACAAGTGTTCAATGGGATAGAGGTCGGGACTACTGGCAGGCCGTTCCATGCCCTCCACTCCCAAATTCTGGAGGTAGTCTCTGATAAACCTTGCTCTGTGGTGGCAAGCGTTGTCATCTTGGAGGATAGAGTTTGGTCCCAGACTGTGGAGATATGGGATTGCCACTGGTTGCAGAATCTCATCTCAATATCTCTCTGCATTGATTGATTGCCTCCAATGATACACCCAACACCATCACACTGCCTCCACCAAAGAAGGCAGAGAAGATTTGACATATTTTTCATGGGCACATACTGAGTTCTGCTGCTCATCAAATGCATGTTCCTTACAAATGTGGCACCATTTAAAAGTGATAATAAACATGATTGCCAACAGTACAAGATTCATTGCCAAGAAGCATTGTTACAACAAAGAAATAATCTACCAAACACAAATTTCCTTACTTTTTGTGCTATGTTTAGTATCTACAATAGTATACAGCAGTCTAAACAAGGCAAACGAGTTTAATTGTGATATTAAGAGTGATATTTAAGTTTGTGTCAGGACAAAAATGAGGTCTCTGAGATGTTATATTTCTCACATTATCATAATCAAATCTCAAAATTAAAGCCTCTGGGTGGAAATCTGTGTTAAAATCATATATGTTTAATGTAAAAACAGATTCTCACGTCTTCACAAACACCAGTAGCTCTTGGAAACAAACCTCCTGAACACCGTCAGATAGTGTTTTCCTGATTGGTTCTGCAGCTTTGCACATGGCATCAGTGCACTTAAAGACAGACAGAAGAACAGATGTCTTTTAATTCAGATATAATATCATTACAGAACAAAATACAATAATATATTAGGAACAACAACTAACCCAACCCAACAACAGCCAACAAATAAGTAGATTAAACACACAGTTTAATTTGACTAATAGCACAATACATACAAATAAATAAGACCTGAGTAAACCAATATACACACGCAGTAGACACATGCAGTAGATATAAACTAGACTCATTTCCCACAGTCTCTTAAAGCAGGCATGTCAAACTCATTTCACAAAGTTTGCAGGTTTTTGTTCCAACCAATGAAGAGCACACTGTCATCAAGTGTCTGAAGAGACACAACCCTTTATTGTCTTCAGCTAACAGCTAAAATACCTGAATGGCGTCCACATTCAATTGAATGAAAGCTTCGTCACTATCATCGCCTTCTTGGCTTCTCTCATTCTGCAGGATTTCCTCCAGAGTTTCTCTGATGTCTTTCTGTGCACAAAAGGAGACAAGCCCTAATAAGTATGTATGGATTTCCAAAGTAATTGAACATGAAGAATAATCTTCTTTTTTTTTAGCACTCTTACCCGCACATTTTCGTGCAGTTTGTCCTTTGCTTTTGTCATCCACTCTGTGAACAGCATGGGGTCGGCATATTTTATTTTCTGAGGGGAAGCAGCGCCCGGTGTGTCCCGACTGTGAAAGCACCACAAATGCCAACATCAGAATTGACTAACAGTATGTTTCACTGCTGTATCTGATAAATAGTGGAAGAGTCATTCAGAATACAAATGAGAGGTATGTTTACATGCATACAACCTGATTAACCTAGCTGCCTTTTGAAATTGTAATGTTAACATAAAAACCAGAGTATGGTCTCAAGTAACTACAACATGCTTTTCTTATGTGTGGGCCAATTAGTTCAAATCAAAAACAAATCCCAGACCATTTTTGAGTCTCAAATATACTTGATATCCTTATTGGTTGATGTGCGGCAGGATCTTTATGAGAATGGTGCATGTTAACAAGACCCAAATGAAATGCCCACCTGCACTGCTTGGACACATTCAGGACAGGCCAACCATAGAAAAATGCCAATCACTAGTTTTTAAATGTGCACTGTACTTAAATTAAGATGCATAGACATTTCAGGAAAGGTTTCTAAAAACATCTAAAAAATTACGCTTAAACTTTTGGTTTATTGGAGCATCATATTGCTGTACAGGAATTGTTTGACATTTTGGGAAATACAATTATTTACTCTGGTAAAGAGTTAGATGACAAGATTGGTAGATCGTAGTCAATTAGCTTTGCTTTGCACAAACAGGAACAGCTCGCCAGCTTCTGTCCAAAGGTTTAAAAATGATTTAATCATTATATCCTATTAGTAACGTATCTCTTCCTGTGTCAGGTCAAGATATGTTACCAAGTTATGTGTTTTCTGAACTGATCAATCCCGAGTTTTGCATTTGAGGCCAGACCTTATTCCAGTCATTACAGTTGGTTGAATTTGAAAAACAAAAAATTTAAATTTAAGATACAGAATGTGGTAGATAAATACCTTAGATATGTCTGTCGGACCCAGTTTAACAGCACAAAGGAATTCTTGGAGGTGCTGATGTTCTGCAATAGACCATTCAGGTGATCAATTGTCTGATGATTGTAACAGTCAAACAGACAACTCTTCAACTCATTACATGTAATCCGGGAAGCCAGCCTCTCAAGCTCTTTCTGCACGACTGTCTCTAGTTCCAGCAGGTGCTGCTGAAGGTTCCTCTCTATCTCTTCCGGTGGCTTCGGAAAGTGCTGGTTCATAGATCGTTGTATCAGTTGAACAACACTCTGCTGATTCTCCTGTGCTGAAATAGGCGCTTTACAACTAGATCCATCCACAGAGGTCTCGTCAGGGGTCACTCGAAGAATCTTGGCTAGTTCCTGAAGTGTGATCTCTTCAATCCACAAGAGTTTCAAACCCAACAGAGATTATGTTATAATGACAGAAATAACAAACATATTTTTAGTCATGCTGGCATCATGGCTGTATGTTATTCTTTTGCTTGGTCGATTACTTTTGTCATCTAATAGATGTTGAGGTTGAAATGGTTTGCTGATGATTGAGCCTCATGACTATTTTAGTTTATTTAACAGGGATCATACAGATAAACATTGTTACACACAGAGAGGCAATGCAACAGATGTCACATTTACCTTGTAAAATATCTCAACATCTTTGTTCGAATGGAATGGAATAGAATAGAATAGAATAGAATAGAATAGAATAGAATAGAATAGAATGGAATGGAGTGGAGTGGAGTGGAGTGGAGTGGAGTGGAGTGGAATGGAATGGAATGGAATGGAATGGAATAGAATAGATTGGAATGGAATGGAAGGAATAGAATAGAATAGAATAGAATAGAATGGAAGGAATAGAATAGAATAGAATAGAATGGAACGGAATAGAATAGAACACAATAGAATAGAACAGAACAGAACAGAATAGAATAGAAAGTCTTTATTGTCATTGTAATGTGAATTATACCTGCTAAACATCACAATGCTAGTGTAACCAGATAGGTCGTCTTCCTCCCTACGACTACATAGCACTGTGCCAGCTTCACAGGCACCTTAATTGTGAGGCGATGCCATGCACCCTACAGTATTTATCAAGGTGTGTGGCTACTCCTGGTCCCTCTCCTTCCTCTTAGAGCTGGCATCTGGTGGTGTGGCTGCAGTCCAGCATAGAGAATAGCAGAATTTGACCCAAGGGCAGCATATATAGACTGAACAGAAGGGGTCCAAGAACTGACCTCTGAGGAACTCCACATGTCATAGCCACTCGATCAGATTCATAACTTCCAATGGTCACAAAATAACTCCGCTCTTCCAAGTAGGACCTGAACCAGTCTAGGACTGTTCCGCTGAGTCTTGCCCAAGTTTCCAACCTGTTCAACAGTATACTGTGATCCACAGAGTCAAACGCAGCACTGAGATCCAACAGGACCAGAACTGACACCTTGCCTGAGTCAGTGTTCAACCTTATGTCATTTAACACTCTAATAAGAGCTGTTTCTGTACTGTGGTTAGGTCGGAAGCCTGATTGAAATTTGTCAAAAAGGCCACTGGAGTTCAAGAAATTGCTGAGTCGATGATTTATACTTTGGCTTTGCACCAAGAGAGTTCCAGGGAGGACTACTGGTTGATTTACTGCCGTAACCACCAGCCTCCTGCTTCTTGGTGGTGCTAAATAGCTGTCTTCTTCCTCTTAGAGCTGGCATCTGGTGGTATGCCTGCCCCTGTCCACTGATTTGGGTCATCAGTAGGTTGGTTTCATTCCCTTATTGTCCATTTACCTCCACGTTGACTTCAAGTCGCTGAATTTTCGTCTCCAGTACTGCTATCTTCTGGAGAAGTTTGTGGTAATCATCCATGGAATAGGGAGGCATCTTGCTGCTAATTAGCTTAGCTTAGTTGAGCTCCTCAATCCCAGTCACTATAGTGCAGGCTTGTGCTGCTGATAGGCCACGCTCACGAAGTAAAAGAGTTTAAATAATAGTGGTAGCCTTCAGATACTTTAATAAATTAAGCTCCCAGTGATATAGAAGTATCCAGGACCCGCTTTCCATAAATTTTGTAGCAAAAGGACAGGATTTCAATGGAAAAAAAGCGGAGAAAGTAAAGCGGAGAGCAAAGAGCGAAGCATCTGCACTCAAGCAAAGCAGGAAGTAAGTGAAACACTAGAACAGTCATTGTAAGTTTGTCAGCATGCTGATAAAGGATTTGGCTCCAGTCTCAGCCAAGCCTTTTCTAATGGCAGTTGTTTAACTTTCATTCGTAGCAAAGCAGAATAACAGGTCTGTTTGGCGAGGGCGAGGGAAATTAATATGGGCCAATGACAATTGCGCACACACAACCAACTACCACATACCCTGAGTGTGAATTCACTTGGAAATCCCCTGCATCAAAACCAGAAGTATGGCAGATTGATCCATATTAATTTATATCAGTTTTCAATTTGATCCAACAGGTTGAAAATGACTGATAATGTATTTATATCAACCATACAGATACCTGTAACTGATTTAGACAGTTGATAACGAAGGAAAGTAAGGAACTGTCTCTGTCAATCAAACTGTCAATAAACTTGTACCCATAAATATTAAAACTAAAATGTGACACTTCCAGAAAGGGGCAGAGAAATAAATTACTAGACTCATGCCAGGCGAGCACTGTACTGTTACTCATTTATCCCTCTCACCTGTTAGTCATCTGTATCACACTCACATTTAGAGTATAAGAGCACAAATAACTCATTTGACGTCTGTGATTTCACTTTTTCATTCATCACACATGATGTATGTTGAAACTGGACTAAGGAATAATCATGTTGGTCTCTGTTTTCAAAGGCTCATATGGTGCAGAAAACAAACAGTACTCATACGCAGACAAAGCATACTCAAAAACAGACTCTTACGTCTCCTACCTTTCTTCCCACCAATGGTTGACAACTTTTTCACAATCGCTTTTAAAGAGTGAGTCATTCTGTTGATGCCTGAAGAAGTCCAAGTGGAATAAAGCACGTCCCTGCACAGAGCTGTGAACCTATGAGTCCACTGTGTTGTTATGAAGACAGTAGGTAGAAGTGGAAGGGTGCGGTTTTCTATTACACCGTACTACTATACTTTCAGTTTCATAGGACCTGTTTTAAGGTATTAAAGTAAATGTTGTTATAGCATGTTTGGAGAAGCCACAGTCAGAAGATAAACATTAATATCACTTCTACTGAGAATGACAATAATGATAATTATAATGATAATACATAAATTATTATTATTAATAATAATAACAATAATAATATTAGTAGTGATTGAAAGATAAGGTGTTGACTTCACTTAATAACTCATCTGTAGCTTGCAGTCATTTATCTGAGCACTATAATGACAATAACAATTGAAGCTCTTGAGGGTGATGAGGAAGAATGTGTGATATAATCTAAAGCTGCATAAGAGCCACTAAATGAACCTTGTCATGAGATTTTTATCAGATAACAATAATAATTCTGTTCTTCTGCACCTTGCATTAATGTTAGGGTTAATTGGTGACTTAAAGGACCATTACAATTTTCTAAGGATATTCTCAGGCATTTTTCTCATGCCTCACTTGCAGTGAACATGTGTTACTGTGACCGAAAGCATCTTTATAGGCAAGTCAACCCCTCTCAACTTCATTTTTGTTGGTAGAGCATAGCTCAGTGGGTAGAGCACCCACCCTATGTGTTGAGGCTACAGTCCTTGCTGCAGGCGACCCCGGTTCAAATCCTGCATCAAGCAGTCCTTCCCCCCTCTCTCAGTTTCCTCCAGTCTCTCTCTACTAACCTGTACATTAGAGGCAAAGCCCCAAAAAATATACTTTTTAAAAAAAAGCTTCACTTTTATGAGTGCATAAGAAAGGAGGTGGAGTTGCCACTTTGTTTAAAGGTTTTACCACTTCTGGTGCAGCGATATCTCTCGCTACTCTTGCAGTCAAAACAATCCTACCATTCAGCACAACCTATTTGTCTTCACCTAACATACAAAGACAAATAAAATACTAATTTTGTCTTTTCTGTCCAAGCAAAAAGTCAGAAAGTGTGTCCTGTTTTTCTAAGAGGGTGCTCGTCTCCATCTGTAATGGCTGCATGAACAAACTACCAAAAACAAACTTTTTAATGAATCATATTGAAGTTTATTAATTATATTGCTGACAGAACATTGTTCCTACAACCCATCTATAAAAGTTTCTTAAAAGGAAACACTAAAATTAAAAACTCACCACCAAAGAACCAGTACATAACATTTAAAAAATACAAAAACACATTTTTACCTTGAGGCAGAACTTATTGAGAGAAAAGTGAATGTGAAAATGAGTAAACAGTAGAGTCAGCACTGGAATTCATCAGCAAAAAGTAAACCCTGATTAATCACCCAAAGTACCAGTTTATATCTCCTGAAGTAACAAAAAGGTAACAGAGGTGCGAGGAGGCAGATGCCCTCCATCTAAAAATCAATAAATAGTATAAAAATAATTCTAAAATATAAAGTTATATAAATTATCAAATTAAAAATAATTGTAAATATTTCTAAAAATAATGTCAATTCCATTAGTTAAATTTACCTTAAATTAAATCAAATTAAATGATTGGTTTATGTTCTTTTGGATTAGATTTGGCTTACCATAGAAATCTTTCTTTTAGAAACCATAATACTAGAGTTTGGCCAAAATATCACTTTTGCACAAAACCAAATTTTAGTGTTAAATTTATTTAAAAGTTATCTTTCCCTCAACCATAAACCACCTAAATCTTTTGTAAAAAGCCTGTAAATATTTAGTAATGTACATAAAACTTTAACAACCTACAAAACTAACATATTTATTTTTTTATACATATATTTTTTTGTTTCTAACATCTTTGTTGATTTTTAAGATTCAGTGACAGAAAAAGCACCAACCACCTATCCATATAGCTTAGCATCTTAGCGTTGGATACACTGAAATACAGCATGTGCTTCACATAATTTCTTTTTACATAAACATCAAACAGAGACGACAGAAATTATAGCAATCAAGGTTTTTTTTTAAACAGCCTCTTGTGTACAGTATAATCCTAATCACAAATGTGTCAAAGTTTATAAAAAACATTGTGTCTGCTCCTGAAGTCTCCCAAATGTTTAAACCTCTGTCGAGCCTCTCGGCCTTCGCCAGATGGTAAAACAGCTGTAACAGGATACTGGTCTGGGTGTTGGTCTGGGTGTTGGTCTGGGTGTTGGTCTGGGTTGGTGGTCAGGAAGGGCCTCCAGCACCTCCCTGACCTTTCGGTTAGAGAGACCTTTCCATCGCAGCAGGAGCTCCAGATCCTCTCTGCAGCAAAGGGCAAAACAGAAGCAGGAGTTAGTAGGATGCAGTTCCTTTAATGCCCACTAGGATTTAAGATTTAAGCCCAATATGAAGCGTAGACATACAGGATAAATGTTTTTAGGCAGAAAGTAAGAAAACATTTTAAGCTCTGGCTGTTTCTCTTAACATTTATAAAGCAATGCTTTGGGGAAAAAATTGGACACATGATTTTAAAGGGGCTATATGCGAAATACAGCTTTATTAGCTTTCAGGAATTTTATTTTTGCTATGTAAACCACTAATGGTGTATTTACATCTGGAGTAGAGAGTTACGTCACACGCCCTCTGTGTGTGTTGTTCTGGAGCCTCTGTTTTGGAAGCTGGACCGGCAGCGCGTTTATGTTAGTGCATGTGAGCCACCTCCTCCTCTCCTCCACTGGAACCGTTAACCCACTCCCCCTATATAACCGGGACCGTAATGCCACTCCCCCTATCAAACCACTGAGGACCGGCTGCGGACTTTGCGAAAGCGACATGGCGGAGGAAAACCCCATGAAGAGACCACGCTCAGTTGCCAAGAAACTCTCCGATAAAGAGAGGAATAAGACCCGCGTTAACATTGGCCTTGCATTTCCGAGGTGGAGAGCCCTGCGAGAAGAAAAAGGGATACATTTTCACTCGAAGCTAGCTCTTCTTCTCTTGGACCAGTAAGTAACGTTATGTGTATACAGTCACATATCTGTTTAGTTAGTGTTAGACTAACGTTAGACATTATGTCGCATATCATGTTCATTTAGTTGACAGTCTTAGGACGAAGCCTGAGATGCAGCTCGGCTTCATGATAGCCATGGAGGGGAGCGTACCTATGTTCCCCGGCTAGCTCGGCGGCTAATTCTGCTGCTAGCTCGGCCGCTAACTCAGCTAACTGCAGACGGGATCATCCCTATGTTCCCCGGTCACATACAAAGTAGACCCGGGGACATAGGACCCGGGGAACATAGGGATGATCCCGCCATGGAGCGAGCTAGCATTCAAACATAAAGAATATAAAATGTGTGTGTGGATGGAAAGTGCTTCACTGAAAACAGGCAGGTAGAGGAGGAGGAGCAGACGGAGAGCGCGGGGGAGGCGAGCGGAAAGGGGGGGGGGGGTGTACCCCTTAGCTAGTTTTGTTTTGGTTGCACGCAGTCCAGAGCTGCGACGTCTAGCGGTGAAATTGAAATCGCATTTAACCCCTTTAAGAAACCTTTTCCCTCTACATGATTTACCTCTTTGTGATATTCATCTGCTGCATTTCTGCAACATCAAGTTTCAGTCCGTCTGTGTCCTTGCACTCCAAAATTTGGGGGATTTTCAGCAGCGTGAGGTTCCACTGTTGGACACCAAAGGCCTGATACACCAAAATAAATACAGGTAATGAATTTATGCTGCAACTGGTGAAGATTTTATTCATTTGTTAATGGGTAAATGTCAGTTTCAGTTCACTCACCAGATCTGAGATGGTGGAGTGAAGCAGCTCAGCATCTTCAGTCACTTGTTGCCCAACATCAGACCTCCAGCACTTCTTTAGCTTTCTCTGGTTGATTTGGACAAGATGTTTGAAGTAAAGTTGAGTGATGAGCTTATAGACCTCATCCATCACTCTCTGAAAAACAAAGAGACAGATCGATACAAAGTTTAGTTGTTTACAGATCATATACAACATATTTCTAAATATCCAATCTTTCACTTTTTTACTAAATCACCAGCAAACCCAGACTCAAGTCTGATTTGAGTGCAATAATCAGATTTTTAACGTACCTCTTGGACATCCTGACACCACATCAGTTTGGGGAAACACATTTTTACTTCTTCAACCAACTTGGAGAAATGCTCGTTCTTTGATTTGAAGTAGTTCTTAAGGTGGGTCTGTGTGAAAGAAATTGTGATTTAATGAAAAATTTTTTGATCAAACTATGTATATTATGTCTATAAGTTCAACAGCTACCTCTGTGTAGCCAGCAACAATCTCCAACAGGAGCTTCATAGTTAGATCCTCCATCTCTTCAAGCACTTTCACAGTGTCGTCAGGAAGGGAAGTTTTGATGTTGTTACTTTTGGTCTGGACATGCTGCCTGAAAAGAGAGTTTATATCATCAACACAAATCAACTCATAATGGTCAATTACCGTCATCGCATTTAAATGCACGCTACTTCAAACTCCTGCAACATTGACTGCTACACCCTGAGGTGATTCATTTTATTACAAACTATGTTTGCATAGGAAGACAAGGTTTTGAATTGAATTACCAATTAAGACAAGGGTGCTCAAATACTCACTTGAGAGCTTCACAGTTTTGCAAAGTCTTCAGGAAGAGTTTCATGTCTGGCTTGGCCTTTTGTGTTTGATTCTTAAGAATCTCAGTCTGCTCAGTGGTGTACCTACAAACCAAAAAAGTATGCTGTCATATAGTATCTACAGGAGTATACAGCAGTCTAAACAAGACAAAATGAAGAGTTTAATTTTGTGAAAAGGACAAAAGCAGGGTCTCTGAGTTGTTATATTTCTCAGATAATCATAATACAATCTCAAAATTGTAAAACAATGTAAAAACGGATTCTCACGTCTTCACAAACACCAGCAGCTCTTGGAAACAAACTTCCTGAACACGGTCAGACAGTGTTTTGCTGACTTTTTCTGCAGCTTTGTACATGGCATCGGTGCACTTAAAGACAGATAGAAGAACAGATGTCTGTTAATTCAGATATAATATCATTACAGAACAAAATACAACACCATAGGAACCAACAGCTAACAGCCAACAAATAACTAAACATACAGTTTCTTAAAGCAGGCATGTCAAACTCATTTCACAAAGGGCCATGTGGCTGCAGGAGCCCACCAAGCTCTTCAGACAGTTGATTGGTGCACAGTGTGCTCTTCATTGGTTGGAACTGCAGCCACACGGCCTTCATGGAATGAGTTTAACATGCCTGTCTTTAAGTAAAAGCTAAAATAAGGTTTGGGTTACTAAATACCTGAATGGTGTCCACGTGCAATTGAATGAAAGCTTCGTCACTATCATCGCCTTCTTGGCTTCTCTCATTCTGCAGGATTTTATCCAAAGACTCTCTGACGTCTTTCTGCAGACAAAAGGAGACATAGCAAGCCCTAATAAGTGGTTTTCTTAAGTACTTGAACATGATGTAAGAATAATTTTATTAAAGCGACAAACATATCAGATAATAAGGTTATCTTGGAGTGTCTATTTTAGACAGATAGCTTCAAAGAAACTGAGCTGTATTATTGACCGCTTATTTTTTTGATGCATGAACAAACTGGTTTCTCTCCCACCATTCAAGAAAAACCTTAAAACTTACTTTTACTCCCTAGTACTTATGAGTCATGACCATTAATTTCATTTCACACTAGGATAAGCAAGGAAGTATGTTTATGATTTATTGTTCGTATCTTTTAACACCCTAGTAATGGTTGCTAAGCTGTGATTAGAGAATTGCTGTTTGGGTGAGAGGTTTATGGGAATGTAGGCCTAGCAATGCTTTCTCCTATCGCTGCCCATTTCAAAGGCAAAAATCTCTCCTGTGAAGTAACTAAAACTTTGGCAGAAAATGGTGTTCATGTTGGATCCCATCACTCATATCAAGAAACAGACTGAAAAAACAGCTCTTAAATAGGTGTAAGATTAGTATTCTTACCTGCACATTTTCGAGCAGTTTGTCCTTTGCTTTTGTCATCCACTCTGTGAACAGCATGAGGTCAACATTTCTTATGTGGTCCAATTTCTGAGGGGAACCAGGGGAACCAGGGGAAGCATCGCCCGACAGGTCCTGACTGGGAAAGCACCACAAATACCAACATCAGAATTGACCAACAGTACGTTTCACTCCTGTATCTGATAAATAATGGAAGAGTCATTCAGAATACAAATGAGAGGTATGTTTATATGCATACAACCTGATTAGCTGCCTTTTGAAATTGTAATGTTAACATAAAAAACAGGGTATGGTCTCAATAGGAGTAACTACAACATGCTTTTCTTATGTTTGGGCCAATTAACTAGCACCTATTTGATGACAAAAACAAATCTCAGACAACTTTTCTGAGTTTTGACTGTGTCTCGGACACATTATAATGTATAAATCATCAAACGTTTTGGATGTCCTCAGTGGCTGATGTGTAGCATGGTCTTCATTTGAATGAGAGAGTTTTCCTTGCCACTGTTGCTTGCTCATGTGGAATTGTTGGGTCTCTTTCTAAAATAATCAATGAATACAGTCTAGTCCTGCTCCAAGGTGCCTCAGGATGACTTTTGTTGTGATTTGACCCAAGATTGATTGATCTAAGTCATCACCCACCACCACCAGTGACTGGACTCCATGGGGAATCTATCGTGCTGCTGCTCAGGACTAACGTCAGGACTTCCATCTTCTTACATCATCTTTACTTTACATCGCAAAGGCTCTTCTAAGAAACTCCACTGCAAGACAATGGCAGACTGAAGACCTCCTCCTGTATACCAGGCTAGACAGAGGGTGTGGCTCCCCACTCGCAATCTCTACCCTGTGGGTGGAATCTCATAAATTGATCATCGATGGAGGTCCTGTGTACACAGTGAAGAGGCTTTTGGCCGTCAGTATCTGATGGGTTGGGAAGGATACAGGCCAGAGGGGAAATCATGGGAATATGTCAGCAAGATTGTGGAGCCAGAACAACCCTGATTGTCTACACCTGTGTAATTCCCTGTTTGTTGCCAGTTCGTTGCAGTTCCTTTGTCTTTTGCGTTCCAGTCTTTTTTCTCTTGTGTAAGTCTCAATGTGTTTTTTGTGAACCTTGCTTGTTTTTAGACCTTGTCTTCTGCCTTTGCTCTCTGTCTGATTGCCTGTGTTTTACCGGTCTGTTTTGGATTAATGGACTGTGTTTTGTGAACTGATCTGTCTCGAGTTGTGCATTTGAGTTGAAATCTTGTTCCAGTCATTACAGTTGAAAAACAAAACATTAACATTTACTGTTCATGATACATTATAAGCTGGGTGAGTTTGGTACTACTCTTCTCATGTAACCTATACAGGAGAGCGAACAAGTACTTTCCTCGAAATGTCAAACTATTGCTTTGAGTTTTGCACAAAGCAGCTTGGTATGGTTTGAAACAAACTTTATGCCAATTACTCCCACCTCTAAGTGGATTAATATGCATGAAAACATGCTCCGAAAAAACTAAAATAAGTAAAGGAAGATATAGAAATTGGTAGATAAATACCTTAAATATCTCTGTCTGACCCAGTTTAACAGCATGAAGGAATTCTTGGAGGTGCTGATGTTCTGCAGTAGACCATGCAGGTGATCAATTGTCTGACGATGGTAGCACTCAAGCAGACATCCCATCAACTCCTTACATGTAATTCGGGAAGTCAGCCTCTCAAGCTGAGTCTGCACAACTCTTTCCAGTTCCAACAGGTGCTGCTGAAGGTTCGGCTCCAGCTCTGCCGGTGGCTTTGGGAAGTGTTGGTTCACAGATCTTTCTATGAGTTGAACAACAATCTGCTGGTTCTCCTGTCCTGAGTGAGGCACTGCACAACAAGATCCATCCTCAGAGGTGTTAGGCCTCACAGAGATGTCGCCAGGGGTCACCTGAAGAAGCTCAGCTAGTTCCTGAAGTGTGATCTCTTTCTCACTCTGCTGTTCCTCATGGGTGTTTAAGGTGGTCTGAACTGAGGCTTTGTCATGCTTCCCCTCTTCATGGACACCTGCTATCACAGAAATATATGTTTAAGCTGTTTAAAGCACTGAAAATACTAAATTAAAATAGGAAGCGATTATACATGCATGTCATAACAATGCTGATTCAATCCACAAGAGTTTTAAACTCAACAGAGATAATTTCATTTTTAAATTGGCACTGTCTACATCAACAATCAGTTAAAATGACAGAAACATATTGTTATAAAAATCAGGATTATACTATAATTCAGATGTCTTAAATCATACAATGTGTGTGTGTTCCTGTTTTTATATGACTGTTTTAATACTTTCTGTCGTATCTGTTTTATTGAACTTCTGCTTGTCTACTGATTACGGGAATATGTTTGCTAACTGTTGAGAAACCGTTGTGATGCTGTCTATGGAAATGTCTGTCAGTTATGAGAGGTGGTTGACGCAGCCCAGGTAGAGAACAGTATAAAAACAATCTGACAACGCTCCTCAACATCTGTGAGACACAAAACAATCATGGTTCACAAGACAAAACTATTAATCACTCTTAACTTTTCATTTAACACCATCATCAGGTTTGTTGTTCATGACCAAATATTTGTAAAACGAAACCAGCGTTTCATTAACCTCAGCTGCACACTAAACCAACACGATAAGAATTATACCTGCACAATGCTAGCGTAACTAGGTTGTCTTTCTCCCTACTGCTGCATGGCACTGTGCCAGCATTCACAGACACCTTAACTGTGTGGCGGCGCTGTGTGCCCTATTTATCAAGGTGTGTCCCTCTCCTTCCTCTTTCAGCTGTCATCTGGTGGTGTGGAGTGGAGGTTTTGTTTGGTGTGGCTAAAGTGTCTCATTTTGGTGTACTTTTCTTTCACATGCAAGGTATATGTGCTTGTCATTTTTCCTGCGTTTGTGCAGTGTAGGGTGAGTAGTGGTAACACCTGCCTTGCTCCTTTGCAGTGCTCAATTTAATTATTTTACGTTTTTGTGACTGTAGTGTAGTGTAGTGAAAAGTGTCATTTCACAGTCCCCATTTTGTTGGTGTGCAGTTTCACAGGTGGTGCTTAAGTTTTTGGATTCTCTTTCACAATCCCTGCTGCTCCTGCCACACTAGAACTATCATTGTGAGCTTGTCAGCATACCGATAAAGGATTCGGCTCCAGTCTCAGCCAAGCCTTTTCTAGTAATGGCAGTTGTTTACTTTCATTCATAGCAAAGCAGAATAACAGGTCTGTCTGATAACGACAAGGATATTGAATATGGGCACACATACAAGCACTAGCTCTCAGGTGAATTCACCTGGAAATCCCCTGCATCAAAACCAGAGGCATGGCAGTTTGATCCGTGTTCATTTAAACAGTTTTCCAAATATGATGAGTACAATTTTTTTTGCATTTCTACTTTTTAAAATGATTGATAGTGCACTAATGTTTCTTTGTCATCTCTTTTCTGGATGTGTCCACATAAAGCACTTCATTACTCTGCTTTGAAGAGCATTAATGTGTATTCATAAATGGCTAGCAGCCCTGTATCAATCTTACAGATATGAGTAGTAGCATAATTAATTGAACGAAAGGTAACCATGACTGTGAATCAAACCGTCAATAAACCATTACGCTATTAAAGCTAAAATGTGACACTTCCAGAAAGGTGCAGAGAAATAAATAAACAGACTCGTGCAAGGCGGACACTGTCTGTCATAATTACTCTCACCTGTTTGTTGCATCATCTGTATCGCACACTTGTGACTCATTTGAGGTGTAATTTCACTTTTTCATTCATCACAGCACTCCTACGGTACGAAGACAAAGCATTCTCATTACATAATAAAACCGACTCTTACCTTTCTGTCCATTGTTCTTCTCCTTTTTTGAAGATTTTTTGGAATCATTCCTCCCACGAAAGCTTGCCAACTTTTTTACTGTTTCCAGGATTAAAACTTAAGTTATTCTGTTGATGCCTGAATGAGTCCAAGTGGAATAAAGCACAGAACTGTGAACCTGTGAGTCCACCTCGCTGTTATAAAGACTGTACAGGGAGGAGTGAAGGGAGGGGTTAGGTTGTATATTCTACTGTTCTCTACTTTCAGTTTCATAGAACTTGTTTTATGAGTGAAAGTAAAAGTTGTTACATCATGTTGAAAGAAGCCACAGTAATAACATAAACATTAATCCTACTGGTACTGATCATAATAATAATGATTATAAAATAACAATAATAAAAATCATAGGAATTGAAAGATCAGTAGTTGACAACAAGACAACCTTATGACAAGGTTCATTTAATAACTCTTCTGTAGCTTGCAGAAATAGAAACTTGAAATTCTAAAGCAATTAAAACTCACAAGGCTCATGATGAACTGTATCAATGTAATAAAAGTTCACAATTCTGCCCCACCCTTTCGTTTGGTGGTTTGATTAATTGTTTTTTAAGCTGCTCTAGGCTAAAATTTCCATATTCCAATACAAAGTGCAACTCTTTGTATTGTTATTGACACAGTTTTAGTTTTTAGTTGTTTAGAGAGTTGTCTGGAGGTTTATTAGGATTCTTCTTCTTTGACAAACACCATCTTAAGTCTGGAGATGAACACTTTTGCTGATGTTTAACTCCTGCAGTCTAGAAGGTCACAAAGCCTGAAATGACAGCATCATCACAGAAAAAACACTTTGCTTGTCTGTGGTATAACTGAAAGTGTCTTGAGAGAGACTGCAGCACATAGTAATGACTGTTTCCTAAAAAGGCTCTGTTCCAGACACCTACAGTTTTAGCCATTGGTTTTCTTCTCTTTTTCCCTCTTGAGGCAAGTTGGAGCATGAGCAGTTTGGAAACTTCCACTTTTTATTTTGCCCAGTTGTTTTGCAAAAGCTTGCGTGTCAACAAAGTGGTTGCATGACAAATTTAAAGGTTGTTTTGATATGCAGAAGTGACCACTATGATAAAAAAAATGAAAGCAACACCAATCTCCTTTTCTGTGGACAAAAGCACTGCTTATATTCAAGAACTGACAAGTACCTAGAATCTGATTTTATTTAATGTGGAATCCTTGATCCGAATGAATAGTTTATATGTTCAAAAGGTGCTTTTAAAGGCTTTTAATCTACAGTACACCTAAAACTCTTCAGTCTTGTCTCAGCTTTCAATGTGTTTTTTCTACTGTGAGACTCACCAGCTGGTCCACAATATAGCTGCATGTGTACTAACAAACACTAGAGAGAGAGATCATATTACTCCAATTTTAACTTTGTTGCATTGACTTCCTGTAAAATCCAGCATAGAAAAATCCCTCTCCTCACTTTCAGAGCTCTTAATGGTCAGGCTCCATCACATCATAAAGAGTTCATAGTACCCTAACAACCAACTAGAACACTGTGCTCCCAGAGTGCAGGTCTACTTGAGGTTCCTAGTATGTCCAAAAGCACATTGGGAGGCAGAGCCTTCAGGTATTAGGCTCCCAGGGGGGCAAACACTCTGTCTCTACGTTTAAGAGAAGGTTTAAAACTCCTAGTTTATGCTGCTATAGGCTTAGACTCCCGGGGGTCTTCCCATTATGCACTATTATTACATTCATGTACTATCAGTGCATTCACTAACCCAGAGTTCTCTTTGCCCTCTCGTCTCACAGGTAGCCTGGGGGTGAAGATGTCAGGACCTTGTAGATGTCCAGATGTCCAATTCCTGTCCTGCTCCTATTATTTTCAATGTTGATTGAGTGTTTATCATTGTTCCTCTCTCTCTTTTTCCCCTCTACTTCCTTTCTTCTTCTCTCTCTGTCTCTCAACCCCAAATGGTCAAGGCAGATGGTCGCCCACCTTGAGCCAAGATGGTCGCCCACGTAGAAGTTTCTTCCCATTAAAGGGGAGTTTTTTGTGCTGCTCATGTGGGAATGTTGGGTCTCTTTAAATTCAATTAAAGAGTACAGTCTAGACCTGCTCTGTGTGTTTAGTACCTTGAGATGCTTTTTGTTGTGATTTAACACTATATGAATAAAGACTGATTGATTGATTGAGTGATTGAGTGATTGACTGATGGCCTGTAAATGATCAAGGTGTTTTACCACAGACACCCAACTCAACTATATACAGAGCACTTTGCAGACAACATATGTGGTTCAAACACAGGGGGAAAGAAACAAGAGAAAGGAAACTAAAAAAACAAAATAAGCAAAGAGAGAAGTGAGAACTGAAATGGAGCTGTGTCCCCTTCTTAACACACCGACAAAAGACTGATACAAACCTTCTTATGTCGCTTTCTAAAGGCATTTTCCTACTTGTGCTTTTTTAATTATGGTTGCATCGGTCTCTCACTAGACATCGGACTCAATTCATTTGAGCAGATCAGAAAACAACAATCGTACCTACCGAGACTCTTGGGAGGAAGTGGTCTCGGTTCAATTTGCAGTGAGAACGTGAACTGACCTCAAACTCACCTACTTACAAGACATACTCTTAACAGTTTGAGCTCAGCGGCTCCTGTACCCAGGTGTGATGCAGATGAAAAATTGAGGTCAAGGCTGTGTCTGAAATCACAACTCCCTCTGTAATAAACACTAAATAGTTCACAAGATTTCAGACACTGTGTTTCAGGGTCTGGGTGGGCTGGGAGGGTAAGGGTCCTTTGTTTTTCTTTTGATATACCCTTTATTTTAGTTTGAGATATGTATGCATACTATTGAAATTAAATATTTATAAGTAAATGCTTGTTTTCCTTTGATGTTTGCTCAATTTTCTCCCTGTGTTTACATTTTTTGCTAATCCAGAAACATCTTCAGTGGAGAGACTGATCTCATCTGACTTTCACAATTTTTTCTCCCTGTGAGAAGAAGCTGAACCAGGGCCCTGTTCCATAAAGCAGGATTACCACATAAACCAGGTTTATTTTGTTAGTCTGGCTCATTTCCCATCAGTTACTACAGCAACTTATGCTAGCACCAGGCTGGTTGTCAGTTTTAGTCTGAGTTGCAGCTTAGCCATGACACTGACCTGAAAGAAAAGAGATGATTCACTATATTATATAATGTTGTTACTCATCATCATTAAAATAAAATAGAATACAACCTATAATGATAAATACATGTATATATATATATATATATATATATATATATATATATATATATATATATATATATATATATATATATCTATATATATGAAAGCGACCTTACAGCAAATACGTATATCTGCACAAATGCTAATTATTCACAGAAAGTGAAATGCGTCAAATAAGGTGTATTTTGGTCATTTCATGCAGCAAGGGCAGTAAAAGTGTTGCATCTATTTAAATGAGTGTGAGGTGATAATTTATAAATTGACACGGTGTTTGAGAAACGTTGTGGCCAGAGCAGAGAAGACAAATTTAAACCTGGTGTTGGCCAGGTTTTCTGAGGAAGTGAAAACCTTTAGACCTGAGAGGGAAGTCTGTGAAGTTTATTCATCTTTGTGAGATACTTACTTTTACTTTGAAAAAGTTTGTATATGTGATTGGAAGTTGTATAGATGCAGTTAGACCAGGTTTTATGGAGGGTAAAAAATGACCAAGGTTGTTTTCTGGATTGAAATTAAAACCATGATTTAATTTGAAAAACTGAAATTATTCTTCTCTCATTAAATATGCAGCGGTTAAGTTTCTGAATTCATGAATCACTGTTAACATTTCACTTCAACAGTAAAACCTCATTAATGTGAAAAACTGCATGACATTTTAAAATGTAACCTGCATACATGTGTGTAATTTCGAAAGCATAAATTATAAGAGGAAATACACATATGCGTACAAATGGAAAGCAGAGCAGAGTTTTTTACAGCATGACTTAACCCACATCCTGCCATGAATTGTTTGCAAGTTGTTCTCAGTTCAGTGTTCAATCAACCTGCTGCAGACACACATCAACTTCACACACCTGCGAGGGTTGCAGCCTTCAGGAGAGATGAGTTCAAAGCTTCGCTGTTGTTTTCCCCGCAGATCTGGCGGAGCAAACGGTAAGATAAACAGGTTACATCAAGACTATAATCAGTTTATTAAAGTTATAGATAGGTTTTGTTATATGAAATTAATGATTTACCTTTAATAAAGGAGACTGGATTTGAAATATCAAAGTTGAAGTTGAATTTATTTAGCTTGTACAAGCGGAGTGTTTTACCAATGCAACAGACAGAGTTACAATAGAAAAGGCTCCTCGTGGAGCATTGTCAGATTGGTTTTATACTGTTCTCTACCTGGGCTGCCTCAGCCACCTCTCATAACTGGCAAACATATTTCATACACAACGGTTTCTCAATTCCCGTAATCAGTAGACAAGCAGAAGTTCAAAAAGTGACACCTGTCTCTGACCCTCTATCACACATAGAGTTGAACTCTCTTTCTGCCAGTCTCAGCAAACCATCGAGAGAGAAAGTAATAAAACAGTCATGTAAAAACAGGAACACACACATTGTATGATTTAAGACATCTGAATCACAGTATAATCCTAATATTTAAAACAGGTTTAATGGAGTTTACATGTTAATACTGACAACAGAACACACAGTGAGTGACAAACATCCCCTTTCGAATGTGGTTGACCAGTGCATTATATTTTCTGTCGGGTGTAGGTTCGCTATTTTCGGTGAGAACATTGTGCTTTCATTTTCTATGTGCTGTTTTTGTTTTGTTTTTTGTCATGCATTCGAAATTAAAATAATTTAATCTAATCTAATCAAACATATGATGACAATGTATTAGATCCGTCTATACTGGCTATCACAAGTTAAGCTCTAGTTCAATTTAGTATAGTTTCCTTGCCTAGTACAAAATATACACTGTAGGATAAGCATAATGTAAAAAATCTGTATCTGTATAAAACTGTTAGCAAAAAAATATTTCTTTAATCGTGCTGTTCACTGACTCACTGAACCAAAACCACTCTCATGGACTGCCATTGCAGTAGACCTAAACTGTATGCGATGCACGACATGTGTTCATGTGGCAGGAGTCTTGCTGCTGCTCTCATATCCCTGCGCTGATTGTAGTGACTTTCCTTGCAATGTCCCATCGCTCTGTAACTTCAGAGAAGTGTTGAAATGTTTCTGCAAAGTGTCGTTCTTCTGTATGTTGAACTGTTGTTGAGACAAACCACGACGTCAGACAAACGCAGGCCTACTGGTAACCTCAGCAGCCTGAACATGAGGCTGTCTGTCTTCTGTAACACCTGAAACAAAAGAAAGAGCACCAGATGAACACAATTATTCACTCTTTCTTTTTACAATATGAAAAAATACTGTAATTTAGAAATGTAAAGTGCTTTATAAATAAAATGTATTATTATTATCATCTAGCACAGTAGACTTGGCAGAAATGGATTATACATTTTATATGCATGTTTTAATTAGTGTATAATTACCTGAAAATAACAATGGGTGTGTTTTTGTTACCTTAAATTGAGTCCTTTATATCTACATAGGGGAAAATGTTAAATGTTAAATAATGGATAAATAGTTTTGGACATCACACAACCATAAAGATCAGACTTCCATTCAGCCCAATAACATTTAAAAAGTTTAGTAAAGCTGCATGATTAAGATGCTTTTTATCGATTGAGGATAAAAAAAAATTAAGATTAGCAGAGGGCTAACCAGAAGTTAGCACTTGGCTAGTCTCCAGTATGCAAGCTTTACACATAGAATATACTGAGTCTGCATTCATTCTTCATACTGTGAAAAGATTTATTTGGTGGTTTAATCAGCATGGTGGTAATACACTTTTCTCGCTCAGACTTGACGGATACAGACGGCTTCAGGCACAACCCTCCCTTGGATGCAAGCCACTCCATTGAAGGTCAGTTAACGGCACTAACATCACAGACCATTAGCCAACTGTTCACCTTTACTGTTTGAATAGGGCTTTGAATAGGATATTTATCACTTAACTTAGCTTTGCCTTTAAAACAGCAGCAGTTCTCCTCGGTACACCTGCACACAGTTTTTCAGGTAGTCTGCATATTGGTTGTTCGCCATAGAAAAATAGCTCTTCATGACTTCATGACTGAGGCTGGATTGTAGTGTACACTGTTTGGTCCAGGTGCTGATGCAGAGCTTTTTGTACAATTTGCTTGGTTTCTGCCCACTTGGGTGGTGTGGTGTTGCCCTGGTGAGCCAAGAGGGGTGTCCTAGTTGCCGTCACCAAGCTGTTCCCTGATGCTGTTCTCTAGCTTCTGTATGGTGATCTCAAGCTTCCCAGACTTCTTCTCACATTTGAAGGGGTCTCAGAGGAAGCTAATGCTCATTTTCTCCTTCCTGCTCCTGCATTTATGAATTTGCTCTGCTCTCCTGAGGTTGGCAAGTCTGGATCCCTGCTGGATCGTTGAGACCCTCCTTTTCTCGCTCTTGTGCTTTCCTCCATACTTTCTGGAGAAGTCGTCTGTCCTTCACCAACTTAAGGATTTACTCTCTCTCCTAACTTTCTGTTTGGGGGTGATCTTCTTCATGGGCATTTCTCAAACCTCTGCTTGCCTTTCTCATAAATGATGTTCCCAAAGAGACTGAGTTTAGGAATTGGGGTAATTTCTGGTAAAAGCATCTCCATGCCTCTTTGTCACTGTCTCTTGGCCATCTGACTTTGGCCTGATGGATTGGCTTCTCATTTGGTGGTTTTCTTGTGGGTTGGCTAATTACAGGCTCAGAGCACAACACTTGCAATGGGGTATGTTCTTGCTGTTGGTATTGCACTTCATGTGGGGATGAAGCCAGAGGCGGTCCTGACTAGTTTTGCACCCTGGGCGGACCGACTATTGGCGCCCCGCCCCACAAATCCTTCATCACACAAAAAATAAGATAAATAAATGAAATATAGTATGTAAACACCAAAGTAAATTACACACATCCGTCATCATACAAATGAATAAAATAAAATAAATAAATGAAAAATACTAATAATTAACGTAATCTGACAGACGTTCACCCTTTTTACAACTGGCATTAAAATGTTTTCTGGGTGATTAGATTGCTATCAGGGAGTGCACATGAAAGTGCAGGTGTAAAGTTATTTATTTATTTATTGCATTTTCACATAACCCAATAACTTGTAACTTGTAACGGGTCTGTATTAATTTTATAAATGTATTATTATTTATTTGGAAGCAGCAGTTTGTGTTGTGTGGCCTGGGATCATAATCATCACAGGTTAGTCTATCCCCCACCCCCCTCCCCCCCTTGCTTTTCCTCTGAGAGTGAGACTCACAACCACAACCTGCTCACAGCCTCTGCAGTCGCAAGTTGACCCCCCCCCCCTTTGACTTTTCTTCTGACACACACAACCTGTATACGTGACTCTCAGCAGCAAGTTGACGCTCACTGCACCAACTTGATGTGCAAATGAGCAGTATTAGTCTAGAAAACTGGCGATTTTCTTTTCTTTTATTGAGGACAGACTTTTTTTTCTTTTTTTTTTTTTTTTTTGAGAGCGCTCGTGCGCCCCCAAGTAGATTGCACCCTGGGCGGTTGCCCACATTGCCCATAGCAAAAACCGCCACTGGATGAAGCAGCCTGAAATGAATTTGCAACTAATTTGGTAAAGGACCATTTGACATATTTGTGAAGGAAAAACACTAAACATTTGATTGTCCAGGCCTCTCAAATATGAGTATGTACTGATTTTCTTTGTCTTATAGTAAACTAAAATATCTTCTTCTTCTATCTAAGTTATTACACTTTATTGTAAACAACTTCCCCAACAACAAAACAAGGCCTCCACTTTGCTTTTTCTCTATCAGTGTTACCCACATTTAAGCAGTGCCTCGAGGACCATCGCTTGTGTGAGGCCAGCCAGCTGCTGATAAAGAGAGAGGATAAATTGTTTGGGGAGATAACAGACGCAGAGGCAGTCAAACATCAGGAGGAAGAAGTAGAAAGGCTTGCTTCAGACCGCAGAGACCTGGAGGATCTCATAAAGAAGATTCTGAATCAGTCCCTCAAAACAGAAGTCAACGCTGAAGCTCTAAAATCTGCTGTGAAGGCCATCTGCCAGGAGGAGGAGCAGGACCAGCGGTGGAAGCAGAGGGATGGGACATCGCCAGTCTGGAGGCCGAGCGAATGGAAGAAGCTCCATGACTCGACCCTTTACAGCTTGGTGAAAGAGCGAATGGATAACCCCCACAACCCCCCTGCAGACTTTGGGGAGCAGTCATCTCTTCAGGTGGATGTCTGTGGAATGGGCAAGCAGCTGAAACAGGACCTGCAGTGGGTGGTGGATGTGGTAAAGAGCTGCTACCCGCCAGAGATGCACATCTGTAATTCCTACGCCAGGTGGTACCATCAATTCTTCAGCGCCAGACTCAGACAGATCACAGAGTTTGGTCTAGAAAACAAGGACTGCACTTTCCTCCTGCGCTGGGTGAACGAGTTTTATCCAGAGTAAGTCATTCATTCAATTTAAACTTTTATTATAAGACAATAACATGGTTTAATTCAGCTTTTGGTGAAGTGGCTCATATTTCTGAATGCATCCTGGTCCATCAGTCCATCCTCTGTCCAACATATTAGACCAAAATTTTTCAACAACTACGTCGAGGAACACACAGATGTCTGACATAATGATTGTTACTTTCTGTTCTCTGGATGTGTCCAAAACAGCTTTGTTAATGAGTTTGAATGTGATGTTTTCTCTCTGTGTCAGAATCCTTCAGAAGCTGGGCAATGACATCGATCATGAAGCTCTGGGGAAGCTGCTGCCTGAAAACTTACTGGAACCTCTGGAGAAGCAATTCCTGCACAAGCAACAGGTATTTTCATCAGTTTTTAGTTTTGCACAGTGGTTTTAGTTTGGTTGGGTTTGGCAGTTTTACTCAAACTGCAGATCTTGTTTTTTTACACTAGCAGCATACTGTAGCAATCCAGTCAGTTAGTGTGATGAATACTTCTGTGCAGAGTGAGTAACTATGGGTTATATTGTCATTACAATTGTTGTGGATATTCATCGTCTCCAGTAGATGAATCTCAGCCTTTTAAAATACAATACAAACAACTGTTTTAATTCCATAGACTGTATAGAAGAAATGGACGTAACATCCGTGACATCACCCATTGGTTTGTGGACTGCTGCTCGGAAGCCAATAGTTTCGAATCTGGGCAGCGCCATCTTGAAAATTTCAGGTGCATGCTGACATTGTGCAATCAACCTGTCAATCACGATGTAGCCACGCCCTAATGCATACCCTGCTTTATCGTCAAATATAAAATCAGGGAGGCCAAAATGTCCCAAATGAACATCATACTGCATTGAAGAAGGCTTTAAACTAGCGATTGAGACCATAAACACATTTTGAAAACGTTTACTGAGGTTAGAAATCAAGTGAGAAGTTGGTGAATTCTCCATTGACTTGTATAGAGACGGTCGCCCCCTGGTGGCCTTTTGATAGAATGCAGTTCTAAGTTACTTACGCGTTGGCTTCATTTCAGAGGACTGGAGCTCCCCGCCTGTATACAACACACAGAAGCAATGAAAAAAACATCAAGGAGCTATACATAACCTAAATAAAATAGAGAAATTAGAAAAATACAGAAATTCATGCTTTCAACAATATATGTTAAAAGTAACAGCTTCATGTTGTTTTTTGTTCATCCAGAGTGAGCTGACAACCTGCATCGACCGTATGCTGAAGGAAACACAAGAAAAATGGGATAAAGGAGAGGTTCCCAAAAAAGAGGACGACTGCTTTGTCAATACAATGTCCTTCGACGCCATTCAGGTACAGTTTCATCAATACATGGAATCAAAACATGATGTTAAATCAAAGCTTTCACAGAGAGACAATTAATTTCTGGATTAATGATTTGGTATTTATAAATATCAGAAAACTGTTGAAAATTGTTCCTAGAAGTGAGACATGACATTTTTTGTTTTGTCCAACCAACAGTCCAAAATGAACAATAAGAAACAAAAAATGTTCACTTCACATTTAACAACCTGAAACATTGAATTGTCGACAATTTTTGCTAAAGAACTGCTGAAACTAGTATCAAAATATTGGATTTTTATAATACCCTCTGCTCTGTAACGTACAATGGATCACAAGAATGTGATTACATAGTTTTTAAGAGATTTAAAGTTGGCTTAAAGCTCTTGACCCCAAGGTGGTTAAGTTGGCAAATGGGGCAAAGAGCTGGATGGCAGAAGAGGATCGAAGAGTGCAGGAGTGTGTGTAGATGTGAAGAAGTTCAGAGAGATATCAGTCCGTCCAGGATTTTTTTCTGATTTTGCGGCAGAATTTTTAAAAAATTGCGGTAAATGTTGCGATGTTTTAAGCACTTTTATTGCAATTAAATTGAGGGAGACGGTGACAATTGCACACACACCATCTCTGATCTCATTGCACATTCAACTTGATATTTTGAAGACAGTTTTCACACCGTTTAACATTTTATTTGACAATATTGATCTCCCTCACAGACACATGCACACAACACAGACACACAGATACAGACACACAGAATTAGTTGAGTTTACCGTTGCGGCAGACGGTATTTTTTGCCGACCTCACTCCTCCAATTTGCGGAAAAGTTGCGGTAAAGTTGAGGTGATTGGACAAAATTGCAAGGCCCGCACATAATTGCGTGGATTGGTTGAATTTGCGTTAATTGTTGCGATCGCAACATCGCAAATTCCTGGAGGGACTGAGATATGATGGTGCTAGGTCGTGAAGGATCTTGAAAGTGAGGAGCCGAATCTTAAAGTCAATGAGGTATTTCAGAGAGAGAGACAATGAATTTGCTGCAGGAGTGACGTGTTCAATAGATGTGTTCTGTACCAGTTGGAGTTTATGAAGAGGTTTCCAACCAAAGACCAAAGAAGAGAGAGTTACAGTAGTCCAGATGGGATGTAATCAGGGTGTTTACAAGGATGGTGGTGCAGGTTGGTGTAAGTGAGGGAAGGAGACGATTGATGTTACGTAGATGGAAGTATACAGACCGAGTAACTTTATTGATGTGGGCTTCGAAAGATAATGTGCTGTCCAGGTGACACCCAGGCTCTTTATCTGAGGGGATGGAGGAACAGTGGAATTGTTGATGGACATGGAGAAAGTGGTGAGTGTTGCTAAGGCGGATCTGGTACCAATGAGGAGGACCCCAGTTTTGTCGCTGTTGAGTTTGAGAAAGTTGAGTGAGAGCCATGATTTAATTTGCAGCAAGCAGTCGGATAGAGCTGTGGGCGTCAGAGTCGAAGTGGGCTTAGTGGAAAGATAGAGCTGGGTGTCATCAGCGTAACATCGGAACTGAATTGAATAAGAAATGTCCTGAAAATGTGACCAAGAGGCAGAAGATGAATAATGAACAAAAGGGGGCCAAGGACAGAGCCCTGAGGAACACCACTGGAGACTGGAGAGGAGCCGGCTCTCAGGTTCCTGTGTTGAATAAACTGTGTGCGACCAGAGAGATATGATCTGAACCAAGCTAGAGGGATGTCAGTGATTCCAATGGAGGCTAATCTGTCCAGGAGGATGTCATGAGAGACGGTGTCAAAGGCTGCGCTCAGGTCGAGAAGAAACAGTATGGAGAGAAGTCCAGAGTCAGATATCATCAGGAGGTCATTGGTGATTTTAACTAGGGCTGTCTCGGTGCTGTGGAGGGGACGGAAACCAGACAGAAATTGTTCATAGAGATTGTTGTCAGACAGATGGGTGTGGACCTGAGCTGCAACAGTGAAAAAAAGCTAGTATTGTGTAAATGACATCACTCTTTCTCTCTGTTGTTTCAGTTTGTTTTGGGTTTAAAGCTGTAATTAATGTGTGCCATGTGTCTGTCTTTAGCTTATCAATGGTAATGTGACTGCAGCAGGAAGAATTGTGGGAGATCAACGCAAGGCCCAGAATCTAACACGGCCACTGATAAATTTACTAGAAAGGTAAGAAGACTGATTATTTGCCTCTACAGTAAATGCTGTCATTAATGTAAGCTTTTAGTTTTATTCTTAATAATATCGCCTGTCAACTCAACTCCTGCAGGTTCAAGACCTTTCAAGATGACATCATGGAGCCAAGCAAGCTGAAGGGCAAGTCAAACAGGAAGCCAGACAGCAAGCCAGACAGCAAGCCGTTCATCAAGGCGAACCTCGGCTGTGTCAAACAGTTCAGGTACTTTTCTGACATTTACACATAGTCACAGCTTCAAGGACTCGTTCCCATTTTTTCTAGTATGTCTTGAAACCAGCAGTCAGGTGTCCATGTGAAGTTTTCCTTGATATGTGCTTTCAATGGAAGTGATGGAGGACCAAATCCACAGTGAGTCCACACAGTCATTTAAAGGTTGATGTGAAGCTTATATGAGTCTTCAGCAGTCTGAGTTAGTCATATCAAGTAGATATCTGACACATTTAAAGTCTTTTTAGCATCAAATTCCCTCTTTGTGTTTCCCTGTTGAGCTGTGGTGGAAGTATAGTCACAAAAAGAGGAACTATGGTACTAAGAAGACTGTAACAATGAAAGTTATCTAATTGCTTCCACTCATTTAGATGGCTGAAGCTTCATATTAGCTTCAGATAAACTTTTAAATATAGTTTTTGCATAGAAGGAGGACTGTGGATTTTGTCCTCCATCACTTAGATTGTAAGTGCATTATGAACTGATCTTCTTGTGGTCAGTATGAACAGGATGAATGATCACAGAAAGTCAATTTGTGCACATGGCTGTTGTATTAAGACAGACTTGAAAAATTTTAAATCTGACCTTTGACATTATCAGAATAAAATATCATTGTGCGCTAAATTGAAGGGTTTCCTGTGGTCTGTCTGCAGGGAGTTCCTTGATAAGAAGAGCGATCTGTTCCCGGAGGATGTTCGGGAAAGCTGTTTGTCTATCCTGAATGACATGAAAAAATCTGCCCACATGTATTTACTAAGTCCCATGCACGAGGCCCTCAAGGTAAGTTTATTTACAACTGATTTAAAGACTAAATCTGGTCATGTTCCTTTCAGTCAAATAATCTCATGAAGGATTAGTGTATCCAAAGCCTGATATATCTTCTTGCTCGCAGCTGAAAATATTGCCCCAGAGATAATACCTCTGCAGTAACGTTTGGACTGAGTGTCCAAGAACAAATATTTCACTGTCTCATGCATCATGTTTATGTCTCATACAGCCAGAGTACGGCAAACTGGGAACTAGTGACTGGCTGAATAAACCAACACCGTTTGATAATCTGCTGTCCAGCATTGAACAAAAGATTGGGGAACTTCAAGGTTCAATTGAATCGTGTCACCAGGTAAACTGAAGAAACCATGTTCATTTTACATGACGACAAACCATACTCCAAAGCGGACTATAGTTTGAATATTTGGAATTACCTTAAATGACCTTTCGGGCAACCTTTGGTTTCTATTAATTTACAAACACTATGAAATTCAATTGTAGAACACAAAAAATAAGGTTAACTTAAACAACTAATGGACACCAATGGTCGCCCAGATGTTAGGATAAATGCATACTACAGAATAGTTTGCAAAACAGTAATATCTGAAATATTGTAAATGGTGTAAAACATGGGAAATACTGGTATAGTTCTGGAGATTCACAGATGATCTGGTAAACCAGACAGACCAACAAAGAAAAAATTGTTTAATTTGATGCTAAAGTAACAGTTTTTGTCCTGATTACTGATTTGATTTCAGGAGCTGATTGGCCAGCTTCACCAGGAAGTGACAATAGAATATGTGAGGAGGCTCCTGAAAGGTGAAGTCAAACTGAAGAATAAGGAGCAGGAAGAGAAGGCCTACAAGACTGTGACAGACAACGCAGAGTTTTTGCACAAATTTTTCAGCGAACAGGTGAGACTCAAGCACGAAATCTGAAAAGTATTTTTCTAAAGAGTGGGATTAGTATGTGTTCCTGGGAAAATCCATGGAAAAACCATTCACACCAATGATAAAATCCACTGTAAATGAAAAATAGTGTTGGGGTGGTGGGAGAGTACGGATCGCTGTGGAGTCCGGTCAGGGCTCTGGTGGGTCTCAATAACCAGACCGTGGAGTGCAGAGAGAGTTCTTGATTTCTGCCAGAGGTGGGGGTTCTTACAGAGACTTGGAGGTGTGTGGTTTAGGACAAATGGATGCACAGAATCCTCTTGAACTGGAAAACTAGATCTGGAACATCAAAAAACCCAACTGAAAGCTCCTACAAGCATGTCTAATGCTCTCTTCTTTGCTGCTAGCAAAACTGGCTTTGTTGCCAAGCAGAACAGCTACAGTGCGCCCTCTACTGGTTGATGGTTAGCCCTAGACAGCCTTTTCAACAGTAAAACACTTGGCTTGTGTATCACTGTGATGCTCCTGTGTGGTCCACACGTCATACTGTAATTACTCTAATTTGGCCTCTTTTTTTGGCTTAAATAAATTTATTTTGTTGTGGCCACTTGAGCCAGGTCATAGCAATCACTGTTGAATGAAACTTCAAGTCTAAACTAAACTATTTCACAGGGATCCAAAGAGGACTGGTTGAAGGATGTCCTGAACAAGATTGCTGAAGTGCTGAAACTCCAAGACCTTCCCAACATTCAGATGGAAGTATCACTTCTGGCAGCTGATTGTCCTGACCTCAGGTAGCCATTAAACTTCATCAGTAGAAGCAGAAACAAATGTCAAGCTGTCTGTGTGACCTATTTTGACCAAATACCTCGATATTGATATTGTGATAATATTGTAGAGATGATAATTGGTCCTTTCACAAAATATTTACACAAGAAGATTTTTGATAAATAACCACCAATAATATGGATGTAATGACGAAGTGGATACACACAATATTACAATATCCAATGTCTAAGATGATATCCAATCTCATATCACAATCAATATAATATTGATATTCCGCTCAGCCCTAATTAAAACGTTAATTTCTAATATTCCCCTTCTTTCTTCCACAGTGAAAAGCATGTTTCGGCTCTGTTGAAGCTCAGGACGAACCTCACCAAGGCCAACAGGAAGGCCGTCAAAGAAACTCTGTCAGACACGCTGAGAGAAATCAACACTCCCAGCGCTAAACAACCTTTTTTCTCTGAAATTAAGCTCTAAACTTGAAGCTCTTCAGCTCTTTCTGCTCCGATGCTCCTTCACTCTCACCCCCCACCCCCTTCATGGGAGCGGGATAGGAAGTCAGCCACCGCTGGGAGCGTGGTCGGAACAGAGGGTGAATGGGATCACCACCACCCACCGGCTCGTCAGACAACCCTTCTCCTTCTCTAACGTCAGACCCTACCTCAATTGAGGAAACAGATTCAACATATATTTTATTTGTTTGTTTTTCTTAGTTTTGTTGTTTTTTAGGCTAAACCATACATAGCTTAGCAATGCTGTCATTTTGTGATGCAAAGATAAAACAGGATAAGATTCAAGATTTATTTTATTGCCATTCAAACACCATTTCAGCAGGGATACAGTGCAGAACGAAATTACATTACATAAGCTTCACTATGAAACAAGAAAATATAAAAATACCTTCAAGGTGTTTAAACCTGCAGTGACACACACACTGAAATACAGCATGTGCTTTACATGATTTCTTTTTACATAAACATGTAAACAGATGACAGAAACTTTGGCAAGCAAGATTTTTTTTTAAAACAGCCTCTTGTGTCTCCGAAATGTCTAATCCTCTGTAGAGAAACAAGGCCTACAGCAGCAGATAAGACAGCCGTACCAGGAGGATACTGGTCTGGGTCTGGGTTGGTCCTCAGGAAGGGCCTCCAGCACCTCCTTGACCTCTCGGTTAGAGAGACCTTTCCATCGCAGCAGGAGCTCCAGATCTTTTCTGCAGCAAAGGGCAAAACAGAAGTAGGAGTTAGTAGGATGCAGTTCCTTTAATGCCCACTAGGATTTGAAATTTAAGTCCAATATGAAGTGAAGGGTTATCGTTTGGGTTAGATCAGGTATGTCCAAACTATTCCACAAAGGGCCATGTGGCTGCAGGTTTTTGTTCCAACCGATCAAGAGCACATGATTCAACCAATCAACTGTCTGAAGACTGAGATCAATTGATTCAATGACTCAAGCCTGGTGTGTTCCTGATTGGTTGGAATGAAAATCTGCAGCCACATGGCCCTTTGTGGAATAGTTTGGACGCCCCTGGGTTAGATGTTTTTAGGCAGAAGAAATTACAGCAGAAAAACATATGTACTAATTTACTATGAAATGTAGACGCTAACAAATTGTTATTTTACTTTGGCCAAACCACAAAAGGTTCAGATTTTATATTAAAATGTGCGGCTATAATCTACATAAGTTCAGGGAAATGTGAGACACCTTTATGCAATTCCTGTCAAATATAAAATCAGGGAGGCCAAAATTTCACAAATGAACATCATACTGCATTGAAGAAGGCTTTAAACTAGCGATTGAGACCATAAACACATTTTGAAAATGTTTACTGAGGTTAGAAATCAAGTGAGAAGTTGGTGAATTCTCCATTGACTTGTATGGAGACGGTCGCCCCCTGGTGGCCTTTTGATAGAATGCAGTTCTAAGTTACTTCCGCGTTGGCCTCATTTCAGAGGACCAGGACTCCTCGCCTGGTGTATCCCTGCGTACTAACAAATATGATAAATGCATTTTCTTCCTTATAAAACATCTGCAAAGCCTATTTATAATTAGTAAGTAATTAGTAATTGTTCATTTCTGCATTGTTTACATCCGTGTCGACAAGCTTCCCTGCCCTTGTTGTCACATTGCTGATTTTTAGTCCCACGACAAATCATTGTTTATACAACATAACATAATGGACACAGGATTATAAGAAACCTTTTCCCTCTGCATGATTTACCTCTTTGTGATATTCATCCGCTGCATGCTTGCAACATCAAGTTTCAGTCCGTCTGTGTCCTTGCACTCCAAAATGTCTGGGATTTTCAGCAGCGTGAGGTTCCACTGTTGGACACCAAAGGCCTGATACACCAAAACACATACAGGTTATGAATTTATGCTGCAACTGGTGAAGATTTTATTTATTTGGTAAATGTTTCAGTTCACTCACCAAGTCTGAGATGGTGGAGTGAAGCAGCTCAGCATCGTCAGTCACTTGTTGCCCAACATCAGAGCCCCAGCACTTCTTTAGCTTTCTCTGGTTGATTTGGACAAGATGTTTGAAGTAAAGTTGAGTGATGAGCTTATAGACCTCGTCCATCACTCTCTGAAAAACAAAGAGACAGATAGATACAAAGTTCAGTTGTTTACAGGTCATATACAACATATTTTGTACAATTTTTTTGTATGTAAAATAAATGGCTTCATGTTACTTTCCAATCAGCAAATATATAAATTAATTTTAACTATTTTATTAAATCACGAGCAAACCCAGACTCAAGTCTTAAGTCAAATATCTTTACTAATGATTTGAGTGAAATGATCAGATTTTTAACGTACCTCTTGGACATCCTGACACCACATCAGTTTGGGGAAACGCATTTTTACTTCTTCGACCAACATGGAGAAATGCCCATTCTTCGATTTGAAGTAGTTCTTAAGGTGGCTCTGTGTGAAAGAAAATGTGACTTAATGAAACATTTTTTGGTCAAACTATATATATTATGTCTATAAGTTGAACAGCTACCTCTGTGTAGCCAGCAACAATCTCCAACAGGAGCTTCATAGTTAGATCTTCCATCTCTTCAAGCGCTTTCACAGTGTCGTCAGGAAGGGAAGTTTTGATGTTGTTACTTTTGGTCTGGACATGCTGCCTGAAAAGAGAGTTTATATCATCAACACAAATCAGTGTAGTGGTTTTTTATTGAATTAACATTTAAGACAAGGATGCTCAAATACTCACTTGAGAGCTTCACAGTTTTGCAAAGTCTTCAGGAAGAGTTTCATGTCTGGCTTGGCCTTTTGTGTTTGATTTCTAAGAATCTCAGTCTGCTCAGTGGTGTACCTACAAACCAAAAAAGGATGCTGTCATATAGTATCCACAGGAGTATATGGCAGTCTAAACAAGGCAAAATGTGGCATGACAAGCACGAAAATAATGTCTCAGAGATGTTATATTTCTCAGATTATCATAATCAAATCTTAAAATTAAAGCCTGGGTGGAAATGTGTGTGTTAAAATCATATATATATATATATATATATTTATTCATTTATTTATCTTTAAAGATTTATTTTGGGCTTTTTGCCTTTATTTTAGAGAGTAACTGGCAGAGATGTCAACAGGAAGGAGAGAGAGTGAGGGGAAAGACTTGCAGCAAAGGTCCCTGGCCAGATTCGAACCAGTGACGCTGTGATTATGTGGTATGCAGTCTAACCAAACAACCACCAGGGTGCTCCAAAATCATATATTTCTAATGTAAAAACAGATTCTCACCTCTTCACAAACACCAGCAGCTCTTGGAAACAAACCTCCTGAACACTGTCAGACAGTGTTTTGCTGATTGTTTCTGCAGCTTTGTACATGGCATTGATGCACTTAAAGACAGATAGAAGAACAGATGTCTGTTAATTCAGATATAATATCATTACAGGACAGATAAATTAATTAGGAACAGGAAAGCCAACTGTGACGACCCCTCCGCTCCACTCGGGGAGTTTGATTGGCTGGCTGGGGGAGACACTTCAAGAACCAGTCAGTACAGAACATCTACACAGTTAAGTAGCTAAGGTTAAGTTAATGCAGTTGTTGAGACCCATAATGCTAACAACTATTAGCATACAATTGACATCACTGTTGACCACAGTACAATTCATATTCAGTATTTGAACAAATGTTGGATTGAAACCCTGACCCTGACCCCAACCCTAACCATTAACACTGCATCTAATAATCCAGTTAGCCAGGGGGCTAATCGCTAAGCTAATATGCTAATATACACACTTACACACTTTGTCAGGAAAAGGTCCCCACCGGGGAAATTCGTGCACTGCAGTACCGTGTGTGACCTCTGGGGTTCACACAAACTCAGGAAAACCAACCCTGTGGGGACCTCTTTCTTTTTTTCAAAAAAACTGCACCAGGCATATCAGGAGGCTGTTTGCTATTGAACAGGAGTCGGTCCCCATGGGAAAAATCGGTCGAGATGATGATGAATGATGGAATGAGTTTGATATGCCTGTCTTTAATTAACAGCTAAAATAAGGTTTGGGTTACTAAATACCTGAATGGTGTCCACGTGCAATTGAATGAAAGCTTCGTCACTATCACCGCCTTCTTGGCTTCTCTCATTCTGCAGGATTTTCTCCAGAGATGCTCTGACATCTTTCTGTGCACAAAAGGAGACACAGCAAGCCCTAATAAGCATATATGGTTTTCCAAAGCACTTGAACATGAAGTAAGAATAGTAGCTTCAAAGAAACTGAGCTGTATTATTGACCGCTTATTTTTTGTATGCATGTAAACAAATTGGTTTCCACCATTGAAATTTTCAAGAACAACCTTAAAACTTTCTTTTACTCCCTAGTATTTATGACCATGAATTTTTTATATCGTACCAAACTCTTTAAATGCCAAGCCTTCTTACTCAAAAACACAAACACAGAACATCTCCTGTGAAGTAACTAAAACTTTAGCAGAAAATGGTGTGTTCATGTTGGATCGATCATTCATAACAAGAAACTGACTGAAAACACGGACTTTAAAGCTCTTAAATAGGTGTAAGATTAGTATTCTTACCTGCACATTTTCAAGTAGGTTGTCCTTTGCTTTTGTCACCCACTCTGTGAACAGCATGAGGTCGACATTTTTTATGTGATCCACTCTTTGATGAGAAGCATCGCCTGGTAGGTCCTTACTGGGGAAGCACCACAAATACCAACATCAGAATTGACCAACAGATCTGATCTCGAGTTGTGCATTTGAGTACAAACCTTGTTCCAGTTGGTTGTATTTAAAAAAAAACATGGTACATAGTACATTATAAATCAGATGAGATTGGTATCACTCTTTTCATCTAACGTATGAAAGAAAGCAAACAAGAATATTTCTCAAAATGCCAAACTTTGAGTTCTATCTAAATATTAGAGATCAAGTATTGATTGAAACAAACTGACCCTTTATGCCAATTATTGCACCTCAAAGTGGATTAATATGTATGTAAAAACAAAAATGAGTAAAGAAAGATACAGAATGTGGTAGATAAATACCTTAGATATGTGTGTTGGACCCAGTTTAACAGCATGAAGGAATTCTTGGAGGTCCTGATGTTCTGCAGTAGACCATGCAGGTGATCAATTGTCTGACGATGGTAGCACTCAAGCAGACATCCCATCAACTCCTTACATGTAATTTGGGGAGCCAGCCTCTCAAGCTGAGTCTGCAGGACTGTCTCCACTTCCAACAGGTGCTGCTGAAGGTTCCTCTCCAGCTCTTCCGGTGGCTTCGGAAAGTGTTGGTTCACAGATCTTTCTATGAGTTGAACAACAATCTCCTGGTTCTCCAGTCCTGAGTGAGGCACTGCACAACAAGATCCATCCTCAGAGGTGTTAGGCCTCACAGAGATGTCATCAAGGGTCACCTGAAGAAGCTCGGCTAGTTCCTGAAGTGTGATCTCTTCCACACTCTGCTGTTCCTCATGGGTGTTTAAGGTGGTCTGAACTGAGGCTTTGTCATGCTTGACCTCTTTCTTGGCTCCTCCTAACACAGAAACATATATATAAGCTGTTTAAAGTACTGAAAATACGAAATTAAAATACTAAATTAGACTACAAAGGAATTATACATGCATATCACAATAATGTGGATTCAATCCCAATAAGTTTTAAACCCAACAGAGATTATGTTTCATTTTTACATTGGCATTGTCTTCATCAGCAATCACCAAGCAGCCCTCGTCCCTGTTTAGGCTTTAAAAACTCTGCAAATAATCAATAATAAAACAACAATCAATCGATCCTCTTACTTTGATGGGGGCCTGGCATGCGTCTGTATCACTGCAGTGTCTCTGTTTCATTTCTGGCCAGGGACATACGCTGCAGGTCAGTCTCCTCTATCTCTCCCTTTTTCCTGTCAGCCTCTCTTTCAGTTGCTATCTTGAAGTCCGATGTTGCACACAGACCACCAGCATTTATTGAGCTGTGGCTGCAACACACAGCAGGCTACGTACACAGATCTGAACCCAAAAATGGGACAGTTCCAGAAATAACAGACTCATGCCAGACGAGCACTGTCTGTCGTATTCATTTATCACTCTCCTCTGTTAATTGCATCATCTGTATTGCACCCACATTTAGAGCATGTAGCTGCATGCTAGCACAAGTGACTCATCTGAGATCTGTGATTTCACTTTTTCATTCATCACACATCATGGTCTGTTTTCAGAGGCTCTGTATGGTGCAGAAGACAAGCAGCTATCCCTATGCAGCATGCTCATTATATAATCAAACAGACTCTTACCTTCCTGAATGTTCTCTGGTAAAGGTCTCTTTTTTTTCCACCGAAGCTTGCTTGACCATTTATTTTTCTGCTTTGAATCTTGAGTCATTCTGTTGATGCCTGAACGAGTCTAAGTGGAATAAATAGTGTTCCTGCACAGAGCATCCACTGTGCTGTTATAAAGACCGTAGGGAGGAGAGAGGAGGGGTGGATCACCATCCTATTTTACTTTCAGTTTCATAAGGCCTGTTTCCTGAGCACAAGTAAATGTTGATACATCATGTTGAGAGAAACCACCGTAACTATATAAACATGAATACTACTGCTACTGATGATAATAATAATAATTGAAAGATCAGTAGTTTACAAGACAATCTTGCAACAATGTCAAATGTCTATTTTATTTATATACAGTATATGTACATTCATTGTGTTCTGTTTTCTCAGTTTTACCCGACCCTAGATCATCAATGAACGAAGTTGAACTGAGTTTCGTCTTCATCGTGGGGATTGGGGAAGGAGTTATCTGCCTGTTGGCTCATGCAGTGTGCATGAGGGTGACAGATCAACCACCATGTCTGCTCCCAAAGTCTCTCAAATGTTTAATCCTCTGTAGAGAAACTCAGTCTTCACCGGGTGATAAAACAGCTGCACCAGGATACAGATGTGGGTCTGGGTTGATGGTCAGGAAGGGCCTCCAGCACCTCCCTGACTTTTCGGTTAGAGAGACCTTTCCATTGCAGCAGGAGCTCCAGATCCTCTCTGCAGCAAAGAGCAAAACCGGATGCAGTTCCTTTAATGCCCACTACGATTTAAGATTGAAGTCCAAAATGAAGTGTAGACATACAGGATAGATGTTTTTTAGTGAAAAGAAATGATAAGTTGATAAGCCGTTATAGTACTGAACATTTTAGCTTGAATCTTTTGCGTTGTCACATAGGAAATTAACTATAAAATGTCGATGCTAACGAATTGTTATTTTACTTTGGTTAAACCACAACAGGTTCAGATTTTAATGGTAAGGCCTTCACTTTTTATTTGATATTCGAACATAGTTCCAACATGACATGAAAATATCGTATTCGAACTATAATTAAGTAACCCATCCAGAATTGAATGCCCCGAGCAGTTTAAGTATCTCAGTATTCACGAGTGAGGATAAGATGGAGCATGAGATTGACAAGCAGATCAGTGCAGCATCAGCAGTGATGCAGGTGTTGCACCGGACCGTCCTGGTGAAGAAAGAGCTGAGCCCGAAGGCAAAACTCTCAATTTACCAGTCAATCTATGTCCCAACCCTCACCTACAAGCTTTGGAAACCTTTTCCCTCTGCATGATTTACCTCTTTGTGACACCCATCTGCTGCATGCTTGCAACTTCAAGTTTCAGTCCGTCAGTGTCATTGCACTTCAACAATTCAGTGATTTTCAGCAGCATGCCGTTCCACGTTTGGACACCAGGGGCCTGACACAACAAAACACATACAGGTAATGAATTCATGTTGTAACTGGTGAAGATTTTATTCATTTGTTAATGGGTAGATGTCAGTTTCAGTTCACCCACCAAGTCTGAGATGGTGGAATGAAGCAGCTCAGCATCTTCAGTCACTTTTTGCCAAACATCAGAGCTCCAGCACTTCTTTAGCTGTCTCCGCTTGATTTGGACAAGATGTTTCACGTAAAGTTCAGTGATGAGCTTATAGACCTCATCCATCACTCTCTGAAAAACAAAGAGACAGATAGATAAAAAGTTCATGTCAAATTACTAAACACCCAATCAGAAAATATATAAATCTTTCACTATTTTACTAAATCACGAGCAAACCCAGAGTCAAGTCTGCAATGATCAGATTTTTAACGTACCTCTTGGACTTCCTGACACCACATCAGTTTGGGGAAACGCATTTTTACTTCTTCAACCAACATGGAGAAATGCTTGTTCTTCGATTTGAAGTAGTGCTGAAGGTGGCTCTGTGTGAAAGAAAATGTGATTTAATGCAACATTTTTTGGTCAAACTACTATTTCCAATGTAAAAATGACCTCAAGTGACCTTCTAATAGTTGGAAATTGAATATTATATATTAAAATATGTATATTATGTCTATAAGTTCAACAGCTACCTCTGTGTAGGCAGCAACTATCTCCAACAGGAGCTTGAAAGTTCCATCTTTCATCTCCTCAAGTACTTTCACAGTGTCCTCAAAAAGGGAAGTTTTGATGTTGTGACTTTTGGTCTGGACATGCTGCCTGAAAAGAGAGTTTATATCATCATCACATTTAAATCTGCACACTAACTCAAACTATTAACACCTCCTGCATCAATGACTTCTACACCCTGAGGTGATTTGTGTGGTTTAACAGCATTTTTATACTGTTTGCTTGTGATTTGCAATGTGTTTTATTACAAACTATGTTTGCATAGGAAGATAAGGCTTTGAATTGAATTTAACATTTGAGGGTGCTCAAATACTCACTTGAGAGCTTCACAGTTTTGCAAAGTCTTCAGAAAGAGTCTCATGTCTGGCTTGGCCTTTTGTGTTTGATTTCTAAGAATCTCAGTCTGCTCAGCGGTGTACCTAGAAACCAAAACAGGATGCTGTCATATAGTATCTACAGTAGTATACAGCAGTCTAAACAAGACAAAATGTGGAGATTCATTTATGATGTTTATGTTTGTTTCATGACAAGGACAAAAGCAGGGTCTCTGAGATGTCATATTACTCAGAACATCATAATCAAATCTCAAAATTAAAGCCTCTGGGTGGAAATCTGTGTTAAAATCATATATGTTTAATGTAAAAACAGACTCTCACCTCTTCACAAACACCAGCAGCTCTTGGAAACAAACTTCCTGAACACGGTAAGACAGTGTTTTACTGACTGTTTGTGCAGCTTTGTACATGGCATTGATGCACTTAAAGACAGATAGAGGAACAGATGTCTGTTAATTCAGATATAATATTATTACAGGACAGATAAACAAAAAACAAATATAAATTAGTGACAGAAAAGCCAACAAATAACTAGAGAAAACATACAGCCTCATTTAACTAATATCACAATACATAAAGGTAAATCAAATCCTGAGTAAACAGATATGTGCGTGGGTGCACACAAACATAGTAGATATATACTAGACTCCTTTCCCACATTTTCTTAAAGCAACAGCTAAAATAAGGTTTGGGTTATTAAATACCTGAATAGAGTCCACATTCAATTGAATGAAAGCTTCGTCACTATCACCGCCTTCGTGGCTTCGCTCATTCTGCAGGATTTCTTCCAGAGATGCTCTGACATCTTTCTGTGGACAAAAGGAGACATAGCAAGCACTAATAAGCATATATGGTTTTCCAGAGACTTAAACAGAGAATAAGAATGTTTTTATTAAAGCAACAAACATATCCGATAATAAGATAATCATGTTTATCTTGGTGTGTCTATTCCAGAAAGAAACTAAGCTATATTATTGACAGTTTAAGCATATGCTTATTGACAGATTTGTATGCATTTACAAACTGCTTAGGGTTAGGCGATTATTAAAATAACACTTACCTGATGCCTTTTACTCTGCTGCTGCTGCTGCTAAAGCTAAACATCTCGCGCAATCACTGAAATACCGTGTGGTCGCGCGAGATCCCACAAATCACTGTAGATGTGCTGTGCGGGAAAACATTGTCGAAATCTCACGGGACCACTGAAATACCGTGTGGTCGCGCGAGATTTCAACGATGTTTACAGCTTTAGCAGTAGCAGCAGAGTAAAAGCCATCAGGTAAGTGTTATTTTAATAAACTCCTGGTGTACTTACAAACTTTCCAATGCATTGATTTATGAGTAAAGACCCTATTTCTACTACTGTAGAAGTTTGATAACATTCCAGGCATAATTAGTGGGGTCATTTAGGAGATACACTGGTGGTCCCGTTAGCGCCTGTACTAAGCCATTCGGCTGATGGCTCTAACTCCACTCTTTTCCGACCAAATGAAAATGAACGGCTGAGGTGGTGTTTAGATAGACCTCATGGTGCATATGACGCTAGGTCGAAATTACGCTGAACCATCGCTTTGAGGCCCATTTATGCTCAACGTACGTATACATCCTTTTCAAACGATGGTGGTACTGCTCTGTTTGGTCCGTATCCATAAGCTTTAAGTTTATGGTTTATTGCTCATATTTGTTAATACCCTAGTAATGGTTGCTAAGCTATGATTGGGAAATTGCTGTTTGGGTGAGGGGTTTACTTCCAAGTCATAAATATCATATAGGCCTAGGCCCTAGCTATGCTATGCTAAATCTTTCCTGTGAAGAAACTAAAACATTGCCAGAAAATGGCGTGTTCATGTTGGATCCCGTCACTCATAACAAGAAACAGACTGAGAAAACAACTCTTAAGTAGGTGTAAGATTAGAAAACTACTGTAGTTGGATAAAGGTTAGTATTCTTTTTTTTTTTTTTAAGTATATTTTTTCGGGCTTTTTTGCCTTTAATGTACAGGACAGTGGAGAGCGACAGGAAACAGGCAGAGAGAGGGGGAATGACACGCAGGATAAGACCACTCGGCTCGGGATTCGAACCGGGGTCACCTGCAACAAGGGCTGTAGCCTCAACACATGGGGCGGGAGCGCTACCCGCTGAGCTATGCTCAACCCAAAGGTTAGTATTCTTACCTGCACATTTTCGAGCAGTTTGTCCTTTGCTTTTGTCACCCACTCAGTGAACAGCATGAGGTCGACATATTTTATGTGATCCACTCTTTGAGGGGAAGCAGCGTCTGGTAGGTCCCGACTGGGAAAGCACCAAAAATACCAACATCAGAATTGAGCAACAGATCTGATCTCGAGTTGTGCATTTGAGTCCAAACCTTGTTCCAGTCATTGTAGTTGGCTGAATTTGAAAAACAAAACATTAAAATGTACTGTTCACGGTACATGATAAACTGGGTGAGACTGGTATCACTCTTCTCATGTAACCAATGAGATAAAGTAAACAAGCATATTTCTTGAAATGTTAGACTATTGATTTGAGTTGTCTCATATCTAAATATTAAAGATAATTGGATGCACAAAATAACTTTGTATTGTGTGAAACAAACTTTACCTATTACTCCACCTCTATGTGGATTTATATGCATGTAAGAACAAAAATGAGTAAGGAAAGATACAGAATACCTCAGATATGTGTGTTGGACCCAGTTTAACAGCATGAAGGAATTCTTGGAGGTGCTGATGTTCTGGAGTAGACCATGCAGGTGATCAAATGTCTGACGATGGTAGCACTCAAGCAGACATCCCATCAACTCCTTACATGTAATTTGGGGAGCCAGCCTCTCAAGCTGAGTCTGCAGGACTGTCTCCACTTCCAACAAGTGCTGCTGAAGGTTCCTCTCCAGCTCTTCCGGTGGCTTCGGAAAATGCTTGTTCACAGATCTTTGTATCAGTTGAACAACAATCTGCTGGTTCTCCTGTCCTGAGTGAGGCACTGCACAACAAGATCCATCCTCAGAGGTGTTAGGCCTCACAGAGATGTCGCCAGGGGTCACCTGAAGAAGCTCGGCTAGTTCCTGAAGTGTGATCTCTTCCACACTCTGCTGTTCCTCATGGGTGTTTAAGGTGGTCTGAGCTGAGGGGCTGTCATCCTCGTCCTCTTCATTTACATCTCCTATAACAGAAATATATATTCAAGCTGTTGAAAGCACTGTAAATACTACATTTAAAAATGAAGGAATTACATATGCGTGTCACAACAATGTGGATTCAACCCACATAGTTTTTAAACACCCCCCCCCCTCCCCCGTGCATTACAATTTCAGTAATTTTAATGCATTGTTTGAAATACATGTTTTCTCTTGTCCTGTGCGTCTCAAACTTGTGTGCCATTTTCTTTCTCAATTGGTTACGCTCCTTTTTATAATTCCCCTTGGTGGCGTTGTCACCAACCTCTCTACTGTCAACCGTCATTGTGAGCTTGTCTGCATGCTGATGAAGGATTTGGGTCCAGTCTCATCCAAACCTTTTCTAATCATAGCAGTTGTTTAACTTTCATTCGTTTGTTTGAGTTCAGAGTGTGTTTACTCTCTCTGGGATATTCACCTGGAAATCTCCTGCATCAAAACCAGAAGTATGGCAGTTTGATCCGTATTCATTTAAATCAGTTTTCCAAATATGGTGAGTACAGTTTTCTTTTGCATTTCTACTTTTTAAAATGATTGTTTTGACTGCACTAATGTTTCTCTGACATTTCTTTTCTGGATTTGTTCACATGAAGCAGTCTGTGATTTCACTTTTTCATTGACGTATGTGGAAACTACACTAAAGAATAATCATGTTGGTCTCTGTTTTCAGATGCTCCATAGTATGGTGCAGAAAACAAACAGCACTCCTACGCAGACAAAGCATGCTCATTATAATCATAAAACAGACTTTTACCTTCCTGATTGTTCTCAGGTAAAGGTTTCCCATTTTTCCCCCAAGGAAGGGCTGGCCGAATTTTCACCTTTTTCAGTTTTGACTTGTCCGTCATTCTGTTGATGCCTGGACAAGTCCAAGTGGAATAAAGCACGATCCTGAAAAGAGCTGTGAATCTGTGAGTCCACCACGCTGTGAAACTGTAGGGGGGAGGGGAGGGAGGGGAGGAGTTTTCTATTACACCATATATTCTACTGTACTTTCACTTTCTTATGCCTGGTTTTAAGTTCCCACATTATGTTGAGAGAAGCCACAATGATAACATCAACATTTTCCCATTTCTTCTGACTTAAATAAAGACATTCACTTTTCTACAATAGTTCTACTTCAACAGCCGACTATGTCTACCATGTTTTGCACTATACTGAAAAGATAGACTCTGAACTGAACACTATTTTTGAAAGATCATTAACTACAAATCATATGTACATTATGTTTGCCTCGTAACTGTTTAAATGCAAATCAATTTGTTGATAATGTAACTCTGATATACATTAAGTCCATGTTTTTCATTCTGTATGGAGATGAATGTGAAACCAATGGCTGCTCTGTTGTTTGTCTCATACATGTCTGACAGAACAGATATGCTTCCATTTCCAACATACCTGTCCACACTGTCCATGAAACAGATTATGCCTCACTTGCACTCAACATGCGTTACTATGTACCTTTTTAGACTTTATATCAGTTTTTAACATTTTTAATCAATGATTTTACTCTCAAGTGCAACCTTGATTTTTTTCCCTTATCAAGTCAACCTCTCCCAACTTCAGTTTTATGAGTGAATCTAAATGCTGGTGCATAATAGAGGAAGTGGAACTTTGTTTAATGATTCTCTCCAATCTGTAATCTGTGTTGACATTGACTGTATGGTTATGAACCACACAGCAAAGGGCACACCATGGACTTTGTCATCTTGAAGGATCTGAACATTTCTGAGGCTGTGGTGACTAATGTTGCTCTCTGATCATTTCTGTGTTTTATGTGCTATCTCCATGCAGACAAATGTTCAAACAGAGCTAATCACAAAACAGTATGTCACTGAAAACACCAGTGAAGTATTTATTCATTTCAATTTTAAAATTACAAATGTTGTGTATATATATATATGTTGGATAAACCTGCAATGACACATACAGTGAAATACAGCATGAGCTTTACTTCATTTCTTTTAACATAAACATCTAAACAAATGACAGAAATTTTGGCAAGCAGGATTTAAAGGATTGTGCATAATCCTAATCACAATTGTGTCAAATTTAATAAAAACCACCATGTCTGCTCCTAAAGTCTCCCAAATGTTTAATCTTCTGTAGAGAATCTCAGCCTTCGCCACATAAGACTATTGTACCAAGACACTGGTTTGGGTCTAGGTTGGAGGTCAGGAAGGGCCTCCAGCACCTCCTTGACCTGTTGTTTGGTGAGACCTTTCCATCGCAGCAGGAGCTTCAGATCCTCTCTGCAGCAAAGAGCAAAACGTATGAGGAGTTAGTAGGATGCAGTTCCTTTAATGCCCACTAGGATTTAAGATTTAAGTCCAATATGAAGTGTAGACATACAGGATAAATGTTCTTAGGCAGAAAGAAATTACAGTTGAAAAGTTTTTAGAGATGCCGTTATAGTACTTGTTCGTTGTCACATGGAAAATTTATTATGAAATGTAGATGCTAACAAATTATTATTACACTTTGGTTAAACCACAAAAGGTTCAGATTTTAATGGTAAGGGTGAATTTATTCATCCATAAAAACATGGAAAATACAGTGGCCCATCAACCAACACTGACAGTCAAGCAAGTGCTGTAGTAGATACTCGTATATGGATAGTAAACTGCAGGAGCACATTTCACTTTTTCAGAGACAAATGATAAAAGAAACTCAACAAGATGCTGATGGATGCTGTTTCACCATAGTTATCCTTGAAATTTTGTTTTCATCAACCCACTGCAGCTCCTCCAAAATGCATTTCTTGCTCCAGTAACTGAATGTGACAACTTCTAGTGAACACACACTCCATAGTGCTAAGGGAAGTCAATGAGGGGTGAACTGGGAACGTGTGGCATAGGCCTCGTCCTTGAGATCTTCAACTCTTGGCCATGTTCAAGACCTCACTTGCAGAGGCGGCGGCTCAGAGTTGCGGCCTGAAAATCATCTGTGCCTATGGACATCAGCAGTGAAGGAGGCCTGAAGAAGGAGGCCTTCAGGGCTTTACTAGCCCGGTTCTGGAACCAACAGACAGGTACCGGATGGCCAAAAAGGCAGCTGGCAGGCAGTGGTTCAGGCGGTCACTGAAGCAAAATCCTGGGTGTGGGAGGAGTTCGGTGAGACCATGGAGAGGGATTCTTGGTCAGCCTCAAAGATGTTCTGGCAAACCATCAGGCGACTCAGGTTGCTCTCAGCAGTGGTGGCTGCTCTTTTGCATTGAAAGGAGCCAACTGAGGTGGTTTGGGCACCTGGTCGGGATGCCTCCTGGACGACAGCCTTTGGAGGTGTTCCAGGCACATACAACTGGGAGGAGATGCTGGGACAGACCCACCACATGCTGGAGAGATTACATACTTCTCCTGGCCTGGGCATGCCTTGGGATCCCCCAGGAAGAGCTGATGAGCATGGCTGGGGAGAAGGGTGTCTGGGTTTCATTGCTCGGCCTAATGCCAACGCGACCCAGCCCCAGATAAGCGGCAGAAAATGGAAGGATACAGCCACCTGTAGATCAATGGAACCAGCATATAAAACACTGCTTCGTAACTCTACTAAAAGTCAGAAACTCCACAGGATCCTTTACCTCTGGTGTGTCCCTTTTTATAAGAACAATTTTTAAGATCTGGCTGTTTCTCCAAACACCAACGAGGAGGACAAAAGCAAATGTTTTTGGGAAAAAATTGGACATATGTTTATAAAAAACATTTTCCCTCTGCATGATTTACCTCTTTGTCATACCCATCTGCTGCATGCTCGCAACTTCAAGTTTCAGTCCGTCATTGTCATTGCACTTCAACAATTCTGTGATTTTCAGCAGCATGCCGTTCCACTGTTGGACACCAAAGGCCTGACACAAAAAAACACATACAGGTAATGAATTCATGTTGTAACTGGTGAAGATTTTATTCATTTGTTAATGGGTAAATGTCAGTTTCAGTTCACTCACCACATCTGAGATGGTGGAGTGAAGCAGCTCAGCATCTTTTGCTACTTTTTGCCAAACATCAGAGCCCCAGCACTTCTTTAGCTTGCTCAGGTTGATTTGGACAAGATGTTTGACGTAAAGTTCAGTGATGAGCTTATAGACCTCATCCATCACTCTCTGAAAAACAATAAGTACAGTTTAGTTAATTACAGGTTATATACAACATATTTTGTATAAAGTCAAGTCTAGAGTCAAGTCTTAAGTCAAATATCTTTACTAATGATTTGAGTGCAATGATCAGATTTTTAACGTACGTCTTGGACATCCTGACACCACATCAGTTTGGGGAAACACACTTTTACTTCTTTAACCAACATGGAGAAATGCTCGTTCTTCGATTTTAAGTAAATCTTAAGGTGGCTCTGTGTGAAAGAAATTGTGATTTAATGAAACATTTTTTGGTCAAACTATTATTTCCAATGTAAAGAATTACCCCAAATGACCTTGAAATTGATGGAAATTGTATATTATATCTTTAAATATGTAAATTATGTCTATGAGTTCAACAACTACCTCTGTGTAGCCAGCGACAATCTCCAACAGGAGCTTCATAGTTAGATCCTCCATCTCTACAAGCACTTTCACAGTGTCGTCAGGAAGGGAAGTTTTGATGTTGTTACTTTTGGTCTGGACATGCTTCCTGAAAAGAGAGTTTATATCATCAACACAAATCAACTCATTATTGTCAATTACTTCAAACTCCTGCATCAGTGACTTCAACACCCTGAGGTGATTTGTGTGGTTTAACAACATTTTTATATTATTTGTAATGTGATTTTATTACAAACTATGTTTGCGTAGGAAGATAAGGTTTTGAATTGAATTGACATTTGAGACAAGGGTGCTCAAATACTCACTTAAGAGCTTCACAGTTTTGCAAAGTCTTCAGGAAGAGTTTCATGTCTGGCTTGGCCTTTTCTGTTTGCTCTCTGAGAATCTCAGTCTGCTCAGCGCTGTACCTAGAAACCAACAAATGAAAAATGAAAGTTGCTGTCATACAATATCTACAGGAGTATAAAGCAGTCAGAACAAGGAATTTATTATAATAATTTGTGATATTTAAGTATGTTTCATGGCAAGGACAAAAGTAAGGTATCTGTACGGTGGCCGAGAAAGGTCACTGCACTGCAAATAAAAAAAGCCACAACAGAAGTGAATTGGTTACCCAGGACTATTATTGCCGACCGACAGTGGGTTTTTTGTCAAAGGACAAGAAGAAGAAGAAGAAGGAGAAATAAGACAATAATAGTCCCCAGTAACCTGGACCAATCCACTTCTGTTGTGGCTTTTTTTATTTGCATTGCAGCTTTTTTTATTTGAAGTGCAGTGACCTTTCTCAGCCACTGTATCTCTGAGATGTCATATTTATCATAATAATCATAACAAATCTCAAAATTAAAGCCTCTGGGTGGAAATCTGTGTTAAAATCATATATTTTTTAATGTAAAAACAAACTCTCACTTCTTCACAAACACCAGCAGCTCTTGGAAACAAACTTCCTGAACACGGTCAGACAGTGTTTTGCTGACTGTTTCTGCTTCTTTGTACATGGCATTGGTGCACTTAAAGACAGACAGAAGAACAGATATCATTCATTCATTCAGATATAATATAATTACAGGACAGATAAACAAAAAAACAATAATACATTTGGGACAGAAAAGCCAACAAATAACTAGATAAAACATACATTTAACTAATATCACAATACATAAAGGTAAATCAAATCCTGAGTAAACCGATATATGTACGGGTGCACACAAACATAGTAGATATAAACTAGACTCCTTTCCCACATTCTCTTAAAGCAACAACTAAAATAAGGTTTGGGTTATTAAATACCTGAATCGAGTCCACATTCAATTGAATGAAAGCTTCGTCACTATCACCGCCTTCTTGGCGTCTCTCATTCTGCAGGATTTCCTCCAGAGATACTCTGACGTCTTTCTGTGCACAAAAGGAGACACAGCAGCCCTAATAAGCATATATGGTTTTCCAGAGACTTAAATAGAGAATAAGAATGTTTTTATTAAAGCGACAAACATATCAGATTATAAGTTTATCATATTTATCTTTGTGTGTCTATTCCAGAAAGAAACTAAGCTATGTTATTGACAGCTTACGTTTCATATGCATGTACAAACTGGTTATGTCACATTTGTTATAAAAATCAGGATTATACTGTAATTCAGATGTCTTAAATCATACAATGTGTGTGTTCCTGTTTTTACATGACTATTTTAATACTTTCTGTCTCAACTGTTTACTGATTAAGGGAATATGTTTGCCAACTGTTGAGAAACCGTTATGAAAACGCCCTAATGCATACCCTGCTTTATCGTCAAATATAAAATCAGGGAGGCCAAAATGTCACAAATGAACATCATACTGCATTGAAGAAGGCTTTAAACTAGCGATTGAGACCATAAACACATTTTGAAAACGTTTACTGAGGTCAGAAATCAAGTGAGAAGTTGGTGAATTCTCCATTGACTTGTATAGAGACGGTCGCCCCCTGGTGGCCTTTTGATAGAATGCAGCTCTAAGTTACTTCCGGGTTGGCTTCATTTCAGAGGACCGGAACTCCCCGCCTGCTTAAACCTTGATATTGAAATCATTCATTTCCTATAACAACAATAATGTCATATTGTACAGGCCACAAGTGGATGTGGGTGAGTAAAGAGTTTTCAATGTGTTCTGTTTGCTAAGAACAGTTTACATTAATGTTGCTGGCAGATTTACAACAAACAAGAGCAGGCTTCTCATTTCTAGCCATCAAGCATTTCAATTCTGCCTGTGAAAATGAAAACTGTGGTATCAGATTTTATCAACTGAAGTTGGTTGAAAACAGTCTCTAGCTGACTCAATAATACTTGACTTAAGTATAAACTTTACGCTTGTATGTAGGAGACATTAAAATAAAGAAACAGTATTGTTCTTGTACTACCATGCAGAGCTAGTTTGTTGTACTATTACTGTATAAGAACACATTTAAGATTAGGCTCTCTTAAATCTAAAATAACCTTGATTGACTGCTTAGCTTACACACCTGGATAAGCAAGGAAGTAGGTTTATGGTTTATTGTTCTTATCTTTTAACACCCCAGTAATGGTTGCTATGCTGTGATTAGAGAATTGCTGAGAGGTTTACTTCCAAGTCATACATATTGGGAATGTAGGCCTAGCAATGCTTTCTCCTATTGCAAAAATCTTTCCTGTGAAGTAACTAAAACTTTGGCAGAAACTGGTGTGATCATGTTGGATCCCATCACTCATAACAAGAAACAGACTGAGAAAACAGCTCTTAAATAGGTGTAAGATTAGAAAACGACTGTAGTTGGATAAAGGTTAGTATTCTTACCTGCACATTTTCAAGCAGTTTGTCCTTTGCTTTTGTCACCCACTCAGTGAACAGTATGAGGTCGACATATTTTATGTTATCCACTCTTTGAGGGGAAGCAGCGCCCGACAGGTCCCGACTGGGAAAACACCAAAAATACCAACATCAGAATTGAGCAATAGTATGTTTGACTGCAGTATCTGATAAATAGTAGTGGACTGGGAAGGATACAGGTTAGAGGAGAGATCATGGGAATCTGTCAGCAAGATTATGGGCCCAGAACTCATCCATGAGTTCCATCGCCTTCATCCTGATCGTCCTGGGACTTCTGGAGTCGTTCTTTGAGAGGGGGGTACTATCACATCTCGTCTTGTGTCAGGTCATGTTCATGTTTATTTCTGCTTTTGTCTTGTCACTTCCTGTTTTATTTTGGATATGTTACTTACCTCTCTTCTTGTTTCAGATCATTTCACTTCAGGCCCTCGTGTGTTTCCCCACCCCTGAATGTCTACACCTGTGTTTTGTGAATCACCTTCCTCTATAGTATATAGTCTCATTCCCTCTGTTTGTCGCCAGTTCATTGTAGTTCCTTTGTGTTTCGTGTTCCAGTCTCAGTGTGTTTTTTGTGAACCTTGCTTGTGTTTGGACCCTGTCTTTTGCCTTTGCTCTCTGGATTTGTTTGGTCTGTCTGACTGCCTTCTTGTTACTGACCTGTTCTGGATTAATGGACTGTGTTTTGGGAACTTGTCTGTCTCGAGTTGTGCATTTGAGTCCAAACCTTGTTCCAGTCATTACAATTGGTTGAATTTAAAAATCACAAAATTTAAATTGATTGTTTATGGTACATTATACGCTGGGTGAGACTGGTATCACTCTTCTCATGTAACCTATCCAAGAAAGTGATCATATTTCTCGAAATGTTTAACTATTGCTTTGACTTTTCATATCTTGCCGTATCTTAATATTAAAGGTCACTGGATGCACAAACAACTTTGTATTGTTTGAAACAGACTTTACGCCACTTACTCCACCTCTATGCAGATTAGTATACATGTAAAAACAAAAAAAGAGTAAAGGATGGTGCAGAATGTGGTAGATAAATACCTTATAATAATAAGATATGTGTGTTGGACCCATTTTAACAGCATGAAGGAATTCTTGGAGGTGCTGATGTTCTGGAGTAGACCATGCAGGTGATCAATTGTCTGACGATGGTAGCACTCAAGCAGACATCCCATCAACTCCTTACATGTAATTCGGGAAGCCAGCCCCTCAAGCTGAGTCTGCACGACTCTTTCCACTTCCAACAGGTGCTGCTGAAGGTTCGGCTCCAGCTCTTCTGGTGGCTTCGGAAAATGCTTGTTCACAGATCTTTTTACCAATCGAACAACAATCTGCTGGTTCTCCTGTCCTGAGTGAGGCACTGCACAACAAGATCCATCCTCAGAGGTGTTAGGCCTCACAGAGATGTCGCCAGGGGTCACCTGAAGAAGCTCGGCTAGTTCCTGAAGTGTGGTCTCTTTCACACTCTGCTGTTCCTCATGGGTGTTTAAGGTGGTCTGAACTGAGGGGTTGTCATTTTGGTCCTCTTCATTGACACCTCCTATCACAGTAATAAATATTCAAGTAATATATATTCATTTTAATGCATTTTTAGAAATCAATTTTTCTATATTGTACACTTTTTCTTCCCCTGTGTGTCTCGAACTTGTGTGCCATTTTCTTTCCCAATTGGTTACGCTCCTTTTAATAATTTCCTGGGCGTGAAATTCCCCTTGGTGACATTGTCACCAACTTCTCTAGTTCTCACACTCCCTGCTCCCGCCACACCAGAACTGTCATTGTGAGCTTATCAGTATGCTGATAAAGGATTTGGCTCCAGTCTCAGCCAAGCCTTTTCTAGTAATAGCAGTCGTACTTCCATTCACTATACTGAAAAGCAAAATAACAGGTCTGTTTGTTGAGGGAATTAACTGAATATAGGTCAGTGATAAGTGCACACATACAAGCTACTACCACACACCTAAGGAACATAAAAAAAACTTTGTCTTCACCCTGAGTTCAGAGTGTGTTTACTCTCTCTGGGAAATTCACCTGGAAATCTCCTGCATCAAAACCAGAAGTATGGCAGTTTGATCCGTATTCATTTAAATCAGTTTTCCAAATATGGTGAGTACAGTTTTTTTGCACTTCATTACCCTGCTTTAAATACCATTAATGTGTTAATAAATGGCAGGCAGGCATAACAGGCAAAATGACTGATAATGTATTTATATCAACCATACAGATACCTGTAACACTGTCAAGATTTAGACAGTTGATAATGAACGGAAAGTAAGGAACCATCTCTGTCAATCAAACTGTCTATAAACTTGTACCCATAAATATTAAAGCTAAAATGTGACACTTCCAGATGCCAGGCGAGCACTGTACTGTTACTCATTTATCCCTCTCACCGGTTAGTCATCTGTATTACACTCACATTTAGAGTATGATAGCACAAATAACTAATTTGAGGCACTATAATCATATTGGTCTCTGTTTTCAGATGCTCTGTATGGTGCAGAAAACAAACAGCACTCCTACACAGACAAAGCATGCTCATTATAATCATAAAACAGACTTTTACCTTCCTGATTGTTCTCAGGTAAAGGTTTCCCATTTTTCCCCCAAGGAAGGCCTGGCCGAATTTTCACCTTTTTCCCTTTTGACTTGTCCGTCATTCTGTTGATGCCGGGACAAATCCAAGTGGAATAAATCACGATCCTGAAAAGAGCTGTGAATCTGTGAGTCCGGCACGCTCTAAGACTGTAGGGAGGAGTGGAGGGAGGGGAGGAGTTTTCTATTACACCATATATTCTACTGTACTTTCAGTTTCTTATGTCTGGTTTTAAGTTCCCACATTATGTTGAGAGAAGCTTCCACTTCCAACATATCTGTCCACACTGTCCATGTAATAGATCACTTGCACTCAACATGTGTTACTGTGTCCGAAAGCATCTTATTAGGCTTTATATCAGTTTTCCTCTGATATAAAACATTTTTAATTAATGGTTTTACTGTCAAGGACAACCTTCATTTTTTCCCTTATCAAGTCAACCTCTCCCAACTTCAGTTTTATGAGTGAATCTAAATGCTGGTGCATAATAGAGGAAGTGGAACTTTGTTTAATGATTCTCTCCAATCTGTAATCTGTGTTGACTGTATAGTTATCAACCACACAGCAAAGGGCATGGACTTTGTCATCTTGAAGGATCTGAACATTTCTGAGGCTGTGGTGACTAATGTTGCTCTCTGATCATTTCTGTGTTTTGTGTGCTATCTCCATGCAGACAAATGTTCAAACAGAGCTAATCACAAAACGGTATGTCACTGAAAACACCAGTGAAATATTTATTCATTTAAATTCTAAAATTACAAATGTTATTGATGCCATTGCACCCACTAAGGTGAAGGTGGTCTCTGGTAAGAAAAGATCTCCATGGATAAATGTCATGCTAGACAGAATAGAAACAAGAGAGGGTCGAAAAGCTGAACAAAGGCAAAGTCTTTGTGGAGCCAGAGTCTTTGCATTGATCATTTATAATAGAGAAATGCAATTTTCTGATATCATTGCCATAAAACAATAATAATACACTTTGCTACTGTCGACAGACTGACCAAGTCTTCCAGGGCCTGCAATGAACTTTCCTCCTTCACTGACAAAATTAAGAAGATAAGACAATCAATGCCTCCCTACCAGCTTTGGAACATGTGGTACCCTTGTGTCCATTTAAGATCAATTCAAGTAGCATGACAAAGTTTTATCTGAACAACTAGATTCTACCTGCATGGCCTCAGATCTTCTACAGATTGTGAAGATATCTCTTTTCAACAGGCCCTGAAAACTCATCATCAAACAATCCAGACACTTCATGAATAAGCAATCCATTTTTAAGTAAAATCATCGAAAAAGAAGGTTTCCAACAGCTGAACAACAACATTTTTGATGTCTTCCAGTCATGATTTCGACCGCTCCACAGTACAGACACTGCTCTTATTAAGGTCTTCAATGACATACACTTCAACACGGACAGTGGAAGAATTTCAGTGTCAGTATTACTGGATCCCAGATTCGACATATTACTAGATTGACTGGAAAACTGGGTGGCACAGTACTAAACTGGTTTGAATCCTACTTAAAGGATAGGGACTGCTTTGTGTCATTAGGTAATTACCAGGCGGGGAGTTCCAGTCCTCTGAAATGAGGCCAACGCGGAAGTAACTTAGAACTGCATTCTATCAAAAGGCCACCAGGGGGCGACCATCTCTATACAAGTCAATGGAGAATTCACCAACTTCTCACTTATTTTCTAACCTCAGTAAACGTTTTCAAAATGTGTTTATGGTCTCAATCGCTAGTTTAAAGCCTTCTTCAATGCAGTATGATGTTCATTTGTGAAATTTTGGCCTCCCTGATTTTATATTTGACGATAAAGCAGGGTATGCATTAGGGCGTGGCTACGTCCTGATTGACAGGTTGATTGACCAATGTCCTCGAGATCCAGCCCTTGCAACCATAGCAACCTCAACCTAAATACAGATGCAGTTATGAATAAGAGCAGCAGTTCAAATTTAATTGCATAGCCGGCCCATCCGAGGTGCATATCCACTATGCACTGTTGCACACTTGATGAATTCATTAGTTTAATGGCACTTGGATAAAAAACTGTTAAGGAGTCTGGAAGTGCGAGATCTCATGGACCTGTATCACCTTCCAGAGGACAGCAGTGTGAACTGTTGGTGTCCCGGGTGGGAAGAGTCCTTGATTATGTTTGTGACCTTACGAAGACAGCAGCTTTTGTGCAAGTCCTCAAGTGTTGGTAAACTATGTACCAATGACGTTTTGGGCAGACTTGACGACCCTCTGGAGAGCTTTCCTATCGGCAGCTATGCACCGTATGCCAGGATGCTCTCAATACAGCAGCGATAAAAGGACACAAGCAGTTCCTGGGACCGTTTGGATTTTTCCAGTGTCCTCATAAAGTACAGTCATTGCTGTGACTTCTTCACAAACCACAAACCAAACCAGAAATCTAGATGTGGTCATGGACTCAGACCTGAACTCCAACAGCCAAATAAAGACAATTACAAAGTCAGCCTACAATCACCCGAAGAATATATTACGGATTAAAGGGTTTTAATTTAGTAAGATCTTTTCTGTCCAAGGTGAGTATGGTGCATTCCCCCTCAAGTGCTGCTTTCTAAATCCTAAGAGGGTTTTGTCACATCCTGTCTGTTGTTTATGTTGTGTTTTAGTTCATGTTTTATTTTGAAAGATTTTTTTCCCCTCCTTGTGTGTTTAGTTAATTTTACTTCCTGTGTTTTCCCGCTGTAGTTAGTTTCCTCATGTGTTTCACCTGTGTCTTGTTTCACCCACCTGTGTCCTGTTTATAATCACCCCTTGTGTGTATATAGGTTTTGGTTTCCTGTTCAGTCACTGTTTGAGTCTCTGTGATATTTCATTTGTTGAGTTTCTCCTGTGTTGGCTAAATAAAGTGCATTGTCCAGACTCTGGCTTCCTGCAGTGTCTGCATTTAGGTCCATCTGCTCTGAATTTACATGACAGGTGTCTCCATCTTGTGGTGGATTTATGAACAAACACCCAAAAACAGACATTTTACTGAATCAAATTGAAGTTTATTAATGATATTGCTGACAGAAAGAGATGATACATTTTGTCTACAACCCATCTAGAAGTTTCTCAAAAATGAAACCACCAAAGTAGAAATCCAAAACATTTAAAAAAATACAAAAACATCAACTTTTACATTGAGGCACAACTTATATAAATAATAAAGTAAACCCAGATTAAACACCCAAAGTACCAGTATATATATGTCCTGAAGCTGTAACAGTTCAAGTTTAAACAGAATCTGTAGTCTAAGTATAATTAGACAATGAGAAATGTATTATGTTATAAAAACAGTGAAATATTGATTTTAACAGTAAAGTTTGATGTTGTATGTTGAATTGTAGTGTGGGTGACAACTGGGGCGTTCCTCATTTTTTGACTGATGTCTACATTCATATGAATAAATAAATTAAAAATCAATAAATAGTATAAAAATAATTATAAATAAATGTAAACAAATCTCCTAACAATGGATTAGTGCATCTTTATCAGTTTTTATACTTTTAGTACCAACAGTACACAAAACAAATAAAAGCAAGTGCAAAAGTAAATAAAAAAACTGATCAAAAAAGTTAAGTTTACCTTTAATTTAATCCAGTTAAATTATTTGTGCTTGTTTTTTTGGTCACTAGGCAACGCTAAACATACAAATCTTCATTTTACAAACTATAATACTAAAGTTGGACCTGAATGTGTTTTGCTTAAAATCAAAGTTTACTGTTGAAAACTTAAAAAGTATTTAAAAGATGTAAAAGTTATTTTACCCTCAACCATAAACCAACTCAATACTTTAAAAAAGTACATAAATAAAAAAGGTATATAAAACTGTAACAATAATCAATGTATATTTTGTTCGTGTTGTTTGTTTTCCTGACGTTTTTGTTGTTTTTTTAACTAAAATAAAGAAAAAAAGTGCCAACCACCTCTCCATTCATAGCTCAGCAGTATGATGCGAGGATAAAACAGTATAAACCTGCAATGACACAAGCACTGAAATACAGCATGTGCTTTTCATAATTTCTTTTTACATAAAAATTGTAAAAAGGTAACAGAAACTTTGGCAAGCAAGACTTCTAATTCTGCCTGAAATGACAACAACCCGTAAAAGGAAATCAGTTGAATCTTAGCTTACTAGAAGCCTCTTGTGCATCATCCTAACCACAGTTGTATCAAAGCGTATAAAAACCATCTTGTCTGCTCCGTCTTTTATCTACATCTCAGTCAAAGGATCAGACTGAGGAACTGAAATCAGTGAACAGCAGACTTGGTTTTCACTGGATTCATCTGATCAGAAAAGTTCATGACAAGTCGAAGTCTCCCAAATGTCTAATCCTCGGTAGAGAAACGAGGCCTACAGCAGCAGATAAGACAGCCGTACCAGGAGGATACTGGTCTGGGTCTGGGTTGGTCCTCAGGAAGGGCCTCCAGCACCTCCCTGACCTCTCGGTTAGAGAGACCTTTCCATCGCAGCAGGAGCTCTAGATCTTTTCTGCAGCAAAGGGTCAAACAGAAGTAGGAGTTAGTAGGATGCAGTTCCTTTAATGCCCACTAGGATTTAAGGGTCCAATATGAAGTGAAGGGTTATCGTTTGGGTTAGATCAGGGGTGTCAAACTCATATTCATTCAAGGGCCACACACAGACCAATTTGATCTCATGTGGGCCAGATCATTAAAAAGATGGAGGGAAGAAAGGAAGGAAATAAGAAGGGAAGGAAGGAAAGAGAGACAAAAGGAAAGAGAGAAGAAAGGTAGGAAGGACAGACGGAAGGAAGGAAAGAAGGAAGGACAGATGGAAGAAACGGAGGAACGAACGAACGAACAAACGAAGAAAGGAAAACAGGAAGGTAGGAAGGACAGATGGCAGGAAAGACAGATGGAAGAAAGGGAGGAAGGACAGATGAAAGGAAGAAAGGAAAAAAGGAAGGTAGGAAGGACAGATGGAAGGAAGGACAGAAGGAAGAAAGGAAGGGAGGAAAATAACACAGAAAGGAAAGATGAAAGTGGGCCAGATAGCACGGTTCTGGCCCACGGGCCGCATGTTTGACGCCCCTGGGTTAGATGTTTTTAGGCAGAAGAAATTACAGATGAAAAGTTGTAGAGATGCTATTATACTATTTAACTTTTTAGCTTGAATAAAGACACCTTTAATTGATCTTCATATGTAAAATTGGAGGAATGTGCCATTTATAGCGACTATTACAATATGGTTCCTCTAAACATTTACACAGAGGCTCAAAGCAATGTTTCCCTCTGCATGATTTACCTCTTTGTGATACTCCCCTGCAGCATGCTTGCAGCTTCGAGTTTCAGTCCGTCTGTGTCTTTGCACTCCAAAATGTCTGGGATTTTCAGCAGCAGGAGGTTTCGCTGTTGGACACCAAAGGCCTGATACAACAAGATAAATAGAGGTAATGAATGAATGAATTTATGTTGTAACTGGTGAAGGTTTTATTCATTTGTTAATGGGTAGATGTCAGTTTCAGTTCACTCACCAAGTCTGAGATGGTGGAGTGAAGCAGCTCAGCATCATCGGTCACTTGTTGCCCAACATCAGAGCTCCAGCACTTCTTTAGCTTTCTCTGGTTGATTTGGACAAGATGTTTGAAGTAAATCTGAGTGATGAGCTTATAGACCTCGTCCATCACTCTCTGAAAAACAAAAAGGACAGTTTAGTTATTTACAGATCATACATACACCATATTTGGTATAAAATGTTTCTGCATGTAAAACAGCTGTCTTTCATGTTACATTCCTAAACATCCAATCAGCAAATTGGTTGATTTTACTAAATCACGAGCAAAACCAGAGTCAAGTCTGCAATGATCAGATTTTTAACGTACCTCTTGGACATCCAGACACCACATCAGTTTGGGGAAACGCATTTTTACTTCTTGAACCAAGAAGAAGAAATGTTTTTTCTCTGATTTGAAGTAGATCTTAAGGTGGCTCTGTGCGAAAGAAATTGTGATTTAATTAAACATTATTTCCAGTGTAAAGAATGACCTTGAGTAATCTTTGAATTGATGGAAATTGTATATTATGTCTATGAGTTCAACAGCTACCTCTGTGTAGCCAGCAACAGTCTCCAACAGGAGCTTCATAGTTAGATCCTCCATCTCTTCAAGCACTTTCACAGTGTCGTCAGGAAGGGAAGTTTTGATGTTATTACTTTTGGTCTGGACATGCTGCCTGAAAAGAGAGTTTACATCATCAACACAAATCAACTTATAATGGTCAATTACAGCCATCACATTTAAATGCACGCTACTTCAAACTCCTGCATCAGTGGCTTCTACACCCTGAGGTGATTTGTGTGTTTTAACAGCATTTTACACTGTTTGCTTGCGATTTGTAATATGATTTTATTACAAACTATGTTTGCATAGCAAACATTTGAGGATGCTTAAATACTCACTTGAGAGCTTCACAGGTTTGCAAAGTCTTCAGAAAGAGTTTCATGTCTGGCTTGGCCTTTTCTCTTTGCTCTCTAAGAACCTCAGTCTGCTCAGCGGTGTACCTAGAAACCAAAAAGGATGCTGTCATATAGTATCTACAGTAGTATACAGCAGTCTAAACAAGAGACTGGAGATTAATTTGTGATATTTATATTTGTTTTGTGACAAGGACAAAGGCAGGGTCTCTGAGATGTCATATCACTCAGATCATGATAATCAAATCTCAAAATTAAAGCCTCTAAGTGGAAATCTGTGTTAAAATATTTCTACTGTAAAAACAGACTCTCACCTCTTCACAAACACCAGCAGCTCTTGGAAACAAACCTCCTGAACACGGTCAGACAGTGTTTTGCTGATTGTTTGTGCAGCTTTGCACATGGCATTGGTGCACTTAAAAAAAGATAAAAGAACAGATGTCTGTTAATTCAGATATAATATCATTACAGAACAGATAAACAAAAAACACAAATAAATGAACGCTGCATGTCAGACTGGTGCAGTCACAGGGCTGGAACAGCAGGCATATACATATCTTTATACACTGGCTCTTATCGACCATTGAAGAATGGGTTAAAGACTTCCTGTGTCCACTATGTGATGCTAGTGAACACACACTAACTATGTTGTGTTGTTGTTTATGATGTGATGAACACACAATTTCACATAAATCAGATGTTTGTCACACAGGCTTCCAGGATCCAGTAGGTGGCGCTATGACTATGACTATGACTCAATATTGACTAATAGATGTGTTCAGGAGAAGTTTGTGATCATGATATGTTATTATTCATTCTTATTAATAATTGAATTGATTTTGATCATTAATATTATATTTGATAATAAGTAATTATTGCCGATAGCCAAACCAAGCTGTCAGAATTGGCTATTAGAGTCCTCCCTCTGTAATTAAAACACAGAGTGCTTCTGCCCTGTGACACATACTGAACTTATTACTGCCAGCCTGATTCGGGGTAGAGCTGTGAGATAGAGCCACAGTGTGCTATCAGCCCTGTGAAGCACAGACGTTATCCTCTAACTGTTACTGTTACTTAATAACATAAACCTGCATTTGCCACCACATTAAGTTGGGCTTGTGTGTACACATAAACCCAACAGGTAGAATAAGGTTTGGGTTACTAAATACCTGAATAGTGTCCACATTCAGTTGAATGAAAGCTTCGTCACTATCACCGCCTTCTTGGCTTCTCTCATTCTGCAGGATTTTCTCTAGACATGCTTTGATGTCTCTCTGTGGACAAAAGGAGACATAGCAGCCCTATTAAGCATATATGGTTTTCCAAAGTACTTAAACATGATAATAAAAATAAACAAAATTTATTAAAGCAACAAATCAGATAATAAAATTAGTAAGTTTATCTTCGTGTGTCCGTTCCAGACACATAGCTTTAAAAGAAGCAGAAGTATTTTATCAACAGTTTATGTTCTGCATACATGTACAAACCGGTTATATCTGTTTGCTAAGCACAGTTCGCAGGGATATGTTGGCAGGTTTACAACAAACAAAAGCTTCAAAGGTCTCTGATTCCTTCCAATCAACCGTTTTAATTTATCAACTGAAGCTACAGTAGTAACATAACTCTTAAATAGATGTAAGACTAGAAAGTTACTGTAGTTGAATAAAGGTTAGTATTCTTACCTGCACATTTTCGAGCAGTTTGTCCTTTGCTATTGTCACCCACTCTGTGAACAGCATGAGGTCGACATATTTTATGATATCCACTTCTTCAGGGGAAGCAGCACCAAGCAGCTCTCGACTGGGAAAGCACCAAAAATACCAACATCAGAATTGAGCAATAGTGTGTTTCACGCTTTATGCCAATCATTCACACCTCTAAGGGGATTAATATGCATGTAAAAACAAATAAGTAACGGCAGATGCAGAATGTGGTAGATAAATACCTCAGATATGTGTATAGGACCCAGTTTAACAGCATGAAGGAATTCTTGGAGGTGCTGATGTTCTGGAGTAGACCATGCAGGTGATCAATCGTCTGACGATGGTAGCACTCAAGCAGACATCCCATCAACCCCTCTGATGTAAACAGGGGAGCCAGCCTCGCCAGCTCATTCTGCACGACTGTCTCCACTTCCATCAGGTGCTGCTGAAGGTTCCTCTCCAGCTCTGCCGGTGGCTTTGGGAAGTGCTGGTTCACAGATCTTTCTATCAGTCGAACAACACTCTGCATGTTCTCCTGTGCTGCACAACAAGATCCATCCTCAGAGGTGTTGCCAGGGGTTACCTGAAGAAGCTCGGCTAGTTCCTGATGTGTTATTTCTTTCGAACGCTGCCGCTGTTCCTCGTGAGTGTTGAAGGTGTTCTGAGCTGACGGGTTGTCATACCCCCCCTGTTCCTGGACACCTCCTGTCACTGAAATATAGTTTAAGCTGTTTAGAGCACTGAAGATACAACAATAATATACAAAGGAATTATTACATGCATGTCACAAAAATGCATATTCAGTCCCTGTAACAGAGATATTTCATTTTTACATTGGCACTGTCTTCATCACCAACTAGTTATAATGACAGAAATATATTTGTAGTCACTGAAAATACAACAATAACTTTTGCCACCTTTATAGATGTTAAGATTTAGATGGTTCTCAGATGATCGGGCCTAATGACTTATTTAGTTTATTTAAGAGACCACACAGATAAATATTGTTACATATAGAGAAGCAATGCAACAGATATCACATCTAGCTTGTTCATTTGCAGCCTTTGTCCATGTTTAGACTTTTAAAACATTCAATCAATCAAACAGTTGATCCTCTCACTTGTGTGGAGGCCACCATGAGGTTGATATTCACTGTTTTGAGTGAAATGGATAAAACATTATTGGCAACAGATTTCCATGAAATTTGCTGCCTGCAGACATTCATGATCCTCTGAGTCTGGTTCTGAGGTTTCTTCCTGTTTAAAAGGGAGTTTTTTCTTGCCACTGTTGCCAAGTGCTGCTCATGTGATAATGTTGGGTCTCTTTAAAGTTAAAACCTGAAGAGTTCGGTTTAGAACCTGCTCTATGTGTAAAGAGCCTTGAGATAACTCTGTTGTGGTTTCGGCGCTATACAAATAAAGATTGATTGATTGATTGATGATGAATTGTAATAACTTGGGTGATCTCCACCACAATCTAACACTTAACATGTACAATATCTCAACATCTATGACACACTAAACTTTGCAAAGAAATTCATGGTTTCCAGATCATGACTATGAATCTATTTGATTAACTTTTCATTTGGCATCATCGTCAGGTTTGTGGTTTATGCAAAAATAACAGCTGAGGTGTTCATCAACCTCAGCTCAGTAATTTGTGTTTACTGATAGTTAACTAATGTAAGCATGCCAACATACTAAACTAACATGATAAGAATGCTGCTAAACATCACAATGTTAGTATTGCTATTGTGAGCTGAAAGCAGAGCCGTGCCGCCCATGTGGCCGAAGAGTCTCAGCAGTTGTTTTACACTCATTCATAACGAAGCAGAATAACTGGTCTGTTGGTTGAGGGCTAGGTAATAGAATTGGATATGGGCCAATGGGACAAGTGCACACATACAAGCTACTACCAGATATCTAAGACATTGTCCTTCACCCTGATTTCAAGGTGTGGTCACTCTCAGGGGAATTTAAGGTACATTATTGGGGAATCCCCAGAAGTAAGGCGGTTTGATCCGGATTCAGACCCAGAACATCACAGTTTTCCAAATATGGTGAGTACAGTTTCATCTCTCTTCATTACTCTGCTTTAAAGACCATTAATATTCGTGATCCTCAGATGATGAATTGTAATAACTTGGGTGATCTCCACCACAATTTAACACTTAACATGTACAATATCTCAACATCTATGACACAATAAACTTTGCAAAGAAATTCATGGTTTCCAAATCATGACTATGAATCTATTTGATTAACTTTTCATTTGGCACCATCATCAGGTTTGTGGTTTATGCAAAAATAACATCTGAGGTTTTCATCAACTCTAGCTGTACTTTGTGTTTACTGATAGTTAACTAATGTAAGCATGCCAACATACTAAACTAACATGATAAGAATGCTGCTAAACATCACAATGTTAGTATTGCCATTGTGAGCTTGTCAGCATGCTGAAAGCAGAGCCGTGCCGCCCACGTGGCCGAAGAGTCTCAGCAGTTGTTTTACACTCATTCATAACGAAGCAGAATAACTGGTCTGTTAGTTGAGGACAAGGTAATAGAATTGGATACGGGCCAATGACAAGTGCAAACTACTACCACATATCTAAGACATTGTCCTTCACCCTGATTTCAAGGTGTGGTCACTCTCAGGGGAATTTAAGGTACATTATTGGGGAATCCCGTGCATGCCTGCCAAGTCAGAAGTAAGGCGGTTTGATCCGGATTCAGACCCAGAACATCACAGTTTTCCAAATATGGTGAGTACAGTTTCATCTGTCTTCATTACTCTGCTTTAAAGACCATTAATATTCGTGATCCTCAGATGATGAATTGTAATAACTTGGGTGATCTCCACCAGAGCCGTGCCGCCCACGTGGCCGAAGAGTCTCAGCAGTTGTTTTACACTCATTCATAACGAAGCAGAATAACTGGTCTGTTAGTTGAGGACTAGATAATAGAATTGGATACGGGCCAATGACAAGTGCACACATACAAGCTACTACCAGATATCTAAGAAATTTTTCTTCACCCTGATTTCAAGGTGTGGTCACTCTCAGGGGAATTTAAGGTACATTATTGGGGAATCCCCAGAAGTAAGGCGGTTTGATCCGGATTCAGACCCAGAACACCACAGTTTCATCTCTCTTCATTACTCTGCTTTAAAGACCATTAATCACCAATGAATGTGTATTAATAAATGCCTAACAGGTAAAAATGAATGATACTGTATCTACATCAACCATACAGATACCAGTAACACTGATAAGATTTTAGACAGTTGATATTGAACGTAAAGAGAAGAAAGTAAGGAACGACTTCTGTGAATCAAACCTGTCACACATACACATACATGTTTTTTCTCACTATAAAAGTATTAAAGCATATGACAGCTCCAGAAAGGTGCAGAGCGTGTGAGGTGAGCACTGTCTGTATTATTTACTCATTTATCACTTTCACCTGTTAGTCGCATCATCTGTATTGCACTCACACTTGGGAGTATGTATGATAGCACTAATGACTCACTTGAGGTATGTGATGTCACTTTTTCATTCATCACACATCATGTATGCAGAAATTGGACTACATAATAACCATGTTGGTGCAGAAAACAGCATTCCTACGCTGTTAAAGCATGCTCATTATAATCATAAAACAGACTCTTACCTTCCTGTATGTCATTGTTGTTGTTCTCTAGTAAAGGTTTCCTATCATTCCTCCAAGGAACGCTCTTTTTCCACCTTTTCACCATCTTTAGTTCTTCTGTTGAGTTCTTCTGCCCGAATGAGTCCAAGTGTAAGGAGTAGTGTACAGAGCTGAGAGTGAGCTGCAATGTTATAAAGAGGAGGAGGTGCAGAGGAGGGAGGGTTGGAGAAGGGTTGGAGAAGGAAGGGGGGGTTTCCGTTACAGCATACTTTCGGTTTCATACTGCTTGTTTCATGGGACACAAAAAGTTGTTACATCATGCTACAGTAATATTATAAACATTATACTACTGCTACTGATTTTAATACTACTACTACTAATAATAATAATGATGATAAAATAAAATAATAATAATAATAATAATAATAATGATAATAATCACAGTAATTGAAAGATCAGTATTATCTTACAAGGTTCATTTAATAAGTCTTCTGTAGCTTGCAGTCACTTTTCTGAGCACTACTTTAGATGTGTAAATGCTTTTGATGCAGCTTTCCCTCCAGAGCACTTTGAGGAAATAGAAACTAGATTTTTTCTTTTTTTTTTTTTACTTTCATATTCCCCTAAATAAATATCCCTAGTGACTTTTGGGGATTCTCTGACTTTTCCTCGAGTGCCATTATAATGATGGATTACCTTGACCTAACTTTAACTAAATCAGTGTTTTGGTTTATAATGATAATAATAATAATAAATTTGATATTTCAACAATCTCAAAGTGCTACAGAGCAGAAAAGAAAAAGAAAAGGAAAAAAGAAAAAGAAAAGGTTAAAAGAGAACATATAAAAGACACTTAGCAAAATGCTTTAGTAAAGAGAGTAGTAAAGTTTTTAGGTCTCTTTTAAACACATCTGCAGTCTGTGGGGCCCTCAGGTGGTCAGGGAGGGTTAGGGTTAGGGTCCACAGCCTCGGGGCTGCAGAGGAAAAAGACCAGATACCTGTAAGACTAATTGAGTTTATTGCTGATGTAGCCTGCTAAAACACACTTAACTGGTTTTAAACCTAGGGCCTGTATCATAGGATGAAATTACATGCAAATTACATGCAAAACAAAACACTGGCATTTCCAGTTAAAAGATTTAAGATAACCAGAGTGTCAAGAGTGCCGAACACAGTGGTACTTGAAGGTCACTTTGATGAAGAGTTCCTCAAATGAATAAATAAAAGCAACAGCAGCACGTAGGTGGCCCACTAGACACTTCCTTGTTAGATAAAGTTTACAGCTACAGAAATTCCCATTTTGCCTTTTGGATCAGACAGTGGTGTGCACAAGGGGGTGTGGGGGTGGGGGGGTGGACCATTTGTTAAAAAAACACATGCTAAGGTGCCTTTCTGGGAGCCAAAAAGTGTGATAAGGTGCCCTCCTGGTTGCCCTCTTCAGTGGCAAGAATGTGCAGTATGTGCCCTCTTTTTTTCTCTTCGCCTCTGCCCTTCAAAAAGTCTGTGCACGTGCACGCCACAGCAGACCAAAACTAACATCAGATCAATGCAATTGTTAATCATCATAAATCACAAATGTCTACAGTTTCCAAGCTTAGATTTATGGTTTTTCATAGTCAAACACACACACACACAGTACATGACTCTCTCTCTCTCTCTTTTTTTTTGCTGGTAGCCTAAAGACGGGAACAGCAGCTTTGTGTTTACCTCTGACGCAGGTAATCATGATTAAATACACATTCCATTGATACACAAATCACGATTAGAAAGTTGTTTGGAAATGGAAAACGATTCACGAAAATGAAAGACGAGCATTCAAAGAAAACTCGACTGTGATTTGAAGTATTTGATTTATTTAGTGAATGTGAAAATCCAGTGTCATGTCATGTTCAAAATATGTGACTGTCTCTAAACTGTACTCGAAGTGTGGGTGTGTCAGAATTTCCCCCTACTGGGAAAATATCCAGGGAAAGAAAGCCGTTTTTGTGGATATTCCCTTTTCGATCCCAACAAAGCAACACTCGGCATTTCCCAGCTGTGGCCTGGACAGGAAGGAGTGAAACGTTTCTTATCCAATGCCTGATGCGTTCAATGAGCTGCTGCTGTGTGGTTTTTCTCAGTACCTTCCAGTTCCCAGTTCCTTCCTCCCTTCCTTCTGTTCTTCTTTCCTTCCTCCCTCCTTTCCTTCCTTCTCCCTTCCCTCCCTCCTTCTTTCCTCCCTCCCTCCTTCCTTCTTCCTTCCTTCCTCCCTTCCCTCCCTCCTTCCTTCCTCCCTTCCTTCCTTCGTCCTTTTCTCCCTCATTTCTTCCTCCCTCCTTTCCTTCCTTCTCCCTTCCTTCCCTCCTTCCTTCCTCCCTCCCTCCTTCCTTCCTCCCTCCTTTCCTTCCTTCCTTCCTTCATCCTCCCTTCCCTCCCTCCTTCCTTCCTCCCTCACTCCTTCCCTCCCTCCTTCCTTCCTTCCTTCCTTCCTTCCCTCCTCCCTCCCTCCTTCCTCCCTTCCTTCCTTCCTTCCTTCCTTCCCTCCTCCCTCCCTCCTTCCTCCCTTCCTATGTGGATATTCCCTTTCGATCCCAACAAAGCAACACTCAGCATTTCCCAGCTGTGGCCTGGACAGGAAGGAGTGAAACGTTTCTTATCCAATGCCTGATGCGTTCGATGAGCTGCTGCTGTGTGGTTTTTCTCAGTAGCATCAGCTTCAATGACATCAGCAGAGTCCAGTTTCAAGAGAGGTTTGTTTTCTTGATAAGAACCAGTTCCATCTCTTATCTCATCTCATTTCCTATTGTTGAATAAAAAGGTCATATGGATATAAACATCAAAATATAAATACTGATTAGATAAATATAGAGAGTTGGGAAATGAAAATGTGGACATTGATATGAAATTTGAAACTTGTTATACTTCATGTCTGGAGGCGTATTAAAATATGTGACATTTATTTAAAAAAATGTACAACCTCATGTAGCCGATGGTTCTTATGCTAATGTGGCTTAATGATCGTACAATATTATGTGTGTTAACCTTTGACCCCGTCTGTTTTGACTGTTCCTTCCTTCCTTTCCTTTTCTTCCTTCCTTCCTTCCCCCTCCTTCCTTCCTCCCTCCCTCCCTCCTTCCTTCCTCCCTCCCTCCCTCCTTCCTTCCTCCCTCCCTCCCTCCCTCCTTCCTTCCTCCCTCCCTCCCTCCCTCTTTCCTTCCTCCCTTCCTCTCTCCTTTCCGTCCTCCTTCCTTCCTCTCTCCTTTCCTTCCCTCCTTCCTTCCTTCCTCCCTCCTTTCCTTCCTTCCTTCCTTCTTCCTCCCTTCCTTCTGTCCTTCCCTCTGTCCTTCCTTCCTCCCTTCCTTCTGTCCTTCCTTCCTTCCTTCCTTCCTTCCCTCCTCCCTTCCTCCTTCCCTCCCTCTTTCCTCCCTCACTTCCTTAAGTAAATTATTTTTATCTTTAAACCTACTGAGTATGCCACATGTTTTTTTAATATGTATTTTTACACAGAAGGAGGACTGTGGATTTTGTCCCCCATCATTTACATTGTAAGTGCATTATGAGGAAATCTTCTAATGGTCAGCTGACGTCTTTTTGAAGCTTGAATTAAGACTGTTTTTACTGCATAACTCAACAGTTTGTCTTCCCGGCTTGTGTCAGTAGGAGCTTCATGTGAAAAGCCACACCTACTGGCCCTTGAGTCAATCAGTAAGATCAGACAACCTCTTACTTTAATCACCTGGACTAAACCCCAAAGAGGATGGATATGTGCTAAACTGCAGCTTCCCTTAAACTACTGCTGCTGCTGCTGCTGCTGCTGCTGGACAGAGGGGACTCGGCTAAGTTGTCGCACTTCTTCCTGAAACATGAAAAAACAGGTGACATTTGCAGAAAGCCAGATGGTCCACAGGGTATATCAGGATGATGCTTTGCCGAGGTAAAGTAAGGATTTCATGCTCCAGTTCACCTTTTCATATTTTATAATCAATGAGTTTGTTCAGTGAGGGATTAAATTTATGTTTCAGGTATAGCGGGATGAGTGAGTCAAAAATGGGTAAGTTGTTATTTATAAATTTGTTGTTTTCATGAGAATTAAATATATCAGTGCTAAAGAAAAGTGTAAAGGTAAAAGAAGATGATGACTCTACTGGGTCCGTTTTTATTCAGCATATTGAATCCACTGTATAATGTCTATTTCACTGTGTTTCCTCAATGCCAGATTTCAGAGGTCAATACATTATGTGTTTGTTAAATAAACAAAACACGACTAGTATATCTTGTCTGCTTTGAAACCTGAGACCCTTTTTCTTATCGAGGGCACAGAAGTGGAAACCAGGAGAAACCCTACACCTGAACCTGACCTGCATGGGTCACGCCTGATCTGTTACAGGAAGAACGCTCGCTCGTGCTGCTTTCTAATTAGGGGCTCTTTGGTTTGACAGTTTAACTAAGCCCACATACAAGTGTCTGGTTTTGTTTCACGTGTACCAAATATCAGCTGACACTTTAGCAACTTGATCAGGGAAATATGACATTTCAGACTGCAGAAAAAAAAAACTATTGAGGATTACTAGATTGACCAAGATCTGGCAGGTGTTTTATTAACATACACACCAAAAAAACAACATTTTTAAAAGTAGGCTATTTTTTAATTGCCATTAATGGAATATCAGGAATCCCTATCAGGTCAGAATTACTGGACCATCCCTATGTTCCCCGGGTCCTATGTTCCCCGCTTTGTATGTGACCGGGGAACATAGGGATGATCCCGTCTACAGTTAGCCAGTTAGCTGAGTGAGCCGCTGAGTTAGCCGCCGAGTTAGCCACCGAGTTAGCCGCCGAGCTACCAACCGAGTTAGCCGCCAAGCTACCAACCGAGTTAGCCGCCGAGCTACCAACCGAGTTAGCAGCCGAGTTAGCCGCCAAGCTAACAGCGGAGTTAGCCGCTGAGCTAGCAACCGAGTTAGCCGCGATCGGGGAACATAGGACCCTGGGAACATAGGTACGCTCCCAGAATTACTATGGATAATCTGTACGTACACCAATAATATCTCTTATAACATACACCCATACAAATATGTAAAACTACTTAATTACAGGTTTTTAAGTTCACTAAACAGTTCACAAAAGTTAGCTAGAATTCTCTGTAACCATGGCAACTGTTTGAATTTAGCAAGCTAGCTGTGTTAGCTAGACTACAGTAGGTAAAACTGGTTAAAGAAAACAACTGTTTTTTATTTCTTCAGTTGGGGATTTGATAAATAATGGTTAACTTCATTAGATACCTCAACATCTATGGAAGCTCTTGAATTTAACATCCTGGCCGTCTAAACTACCAGCTGGTTAGCTACCAAATGCTAGATACTCGAGGCCAATAAGGGTCAAATATATTGTATTGTTATACTTGCTTGTTTATTTGATAAATTATAAACTAATAAAAAATTCAAAGGTTATGGCAATCACAGTTACCATAGCAACTGCTTGAATTAAGCAAACTAGCCACATTGGTTGCCAGCTAACCTAGTTACCTAATAACTAAGTTATTAACTGACACGGTGGTCTGTCAAAGGGTCAAATACAAAAATAAAAGGTTTGTGGTGGAGGCGCACATCCAGCAGACTAATAAAGCAGGTGCTGGACCAAACAACAAATTAAAAGATTTTTTTTCAAATACACTGTTTAAAAATGTGAATCTAAACAAATGTTGGATGGATACAGTTAAAAGAGAAACATTTTCATATAGGCCTGTCATGGCTTTGAATAAACACTGAGATATAATCTTTTCTGCTTTCTTCCTGATAACAGCTGGTGTTAACATCAAAAATGGTACGAAAATCTACAAACAACCAGCTGCAACATGTGAACCACAACTCCAACATGCAACGACCATCCCAATCCCCAAAACCATGACCGCAGCCCCCTTCTTGACGGTACACTAATGTCATTGTGATCTATTTTGGATGCATTTTTATACACTTGTACTATTCTCTGTGATCAGTTACCAGGTTATAAAAGATATAGTCAAAGGCAAGATGCTGCAAGGTCAGTTTAGCTTCTACAATCTAAGTAACCCAATTTTTAGTAATAATAGTGAAATACTGGAATACAATGCAATGCAATACAAAGTACAGTAATATCAAGAAGCCAGATGAGTGTTTGATGATGTGACCTCTGTCTGTCCCTCAGCACACAGCGCTAACACCAGCTCAGAAGGAGTATCTGTACACCATCGCAGCCTCCCACAGTAACAAACATGTGCGTAACCTCATCACCCAACACTACATGAATGTGCTGCACAGGTGTATACGAGCAGGTGAGGAAAAAAACAACTTCAAATAAATAACCAATTGCTTTCAGTTTGAGTCTTAACCCCTCCTGTTGTCCTCGAGTCAAGGAAGGAAGGGAGGGAGGGAGGGAGGGAGGGAGGAAGGAAGAAGGAAGGGAAGGAGGGAGGAAGAAAGGGAGGGAGGGAGGGAGGAAGGGAGGGAGGAAAGGAGGGAGGAAGAAAGTAAGGGAGGAATGAAGAAGGAAGGGGAGGGAGGAAGGAAGGAAGGAAGGGAGGGAGGCAGGAAGGAATAAGGAAGGAAGGAGGGAGGGAGGCAGGAAGGAGGGAAGGAAGGAAGGAAGGAAGGAAGGAAGGAAGGAAGGAAGGAAGGGAGGGAGGCAGGAAGGAAGAAGGAAGGAGGGAAGGAAGGAAAGAAGGAAAGGAAAGGAGGGAAGTAGGAAGGAAGGAAGGGAGGAAAGGGGGAAGGAAGGTAGGAGGGAGGGAGGAAGGACAGACAGAAGGAAGGGAGGAAAGGAGGAACAGTCAATACAGACGGGGTCAATTTGACTCGGGAGGACGACATGAAGGTTAAACCGGAGCTCAACTAATAATATACATTAAAGTCTGATCATAGGTGTTGGGGAGAACGTCTGCATATGTGACAGAAGCCCTTAAAGCTTTGAAAAGACCTTTGTAGCTTCTCCTCATCTCTGCAGGAGGCTTTAACAATGGATTGACATATCTATGTGTTCGTTTTGGAGGGGGGGGTTGTGTTGTGAAAAAGGAGCATTTTGATATATGTATGTATGTATGCATTTTTAATTTTAACTCTATTTCGGCTGTGTTTGCAGGCAACAACCACGAGAGGGACGATAACCTTGTTGGGACTTCTGTAACCTCACCAGCAAATGATCCAAGTGAAAAATATAAATCAGATGTTCCCTCCAGGGCCAAACAGAAGGGGAAATTAAACACTGGTGCAAGAAATCCAGGAAAATCCCCTCTCCCCAAAATCCCAACCAGACAAGCCAGGTGGGACAATCAATCTTAACAAATATACACACAAAAACATGTTTTCATGGAGATTATGCTTTCATTTGTGGTGGTGTTTAGCTCAGTGGGTAGAGCACCCACCCCATGTGTTGAGGCTACAGTCCGCGCTGCAGGCGACCCCGGTTCAAATCCCACACCGAGCAGTCCTATCATGTGTGTCATACCTCCCTCTCTGCCTCCAGTTTCCTGTCTCTCTACTAAAGACCTGTACATTAAAGGCAAAAAGCCCCAAAAATATACTTAAAAAAAACAAACTTGTGTTTATGTTGTCCAATGGCTGAAGGCAAGGCAGCATACAAATATAAATAAATAACCAGATTATAATAAAAATCAAACAAAGCATAGAGAGCATAAAATATGAAAGTGCAGAGAGGCTGAAGAGAAATGTTATACTATTAAAAGAAGTAGTAGAACAGGGGTGTCAAACATGCGGCCCATGGGCCAGAACCGGCCCGCCAAGGGGTCCAAACCGGCCCACTTTCCTTCCTTCCTTCCTTCTGCCCTTCCTCCCTTTCTTTCTTTCTTTTTTCCTTCTTTCCTTCCATCTTTCCTTCCTGTCTTCTTTTCCTTCCTTCCTTCCTTTCTCCCACCATTTCTTCCTTCCTTCCATCTGTCTTTCCTTCCTCCCTTTCTTTCTTTTTTCCTTCCTTCCTTCCTCCCACCCTTCCTTCCTCCCTGTCTTTCTTTTTTCCTTCCTTCCTTCCTGTCTTTCCTCTTTCCTTCCATCTTTTTAATGATCCGGCCCACATGAGATCAAATTGGACTGTATGTGGCCCTTGAATGAAAATGAGTTTGACACCTCTGTAGTAGAACATTTAACTTTCTATTAATTACAATCATTTTTCATTATATAGACATTTTGATCATGTGTAGTAAGCCCTGTCTTTCTTTTATTAGCATTGCAGGCTTTGAAAATATCTCTGCACCAAATATTTAAAAAAATTAATAAACATACAACAACACAGCTGTCATTGAGCAGAAAAAGTCATAATTTCTTATAGTGAATTTCCCAATTTAAGCAAAATTAGGGTCATTAAAAAAAACACTGCCTCAAACCTCCACCGACCTAAATGATACTTTAGTTGATTCATCATTTTCATTTTGGTTTCCAGGAACCAGGATGGAGCTGGAGAAAGAGGAGAGGGAGGAAGAGGAGGAGGAAGATAGTGGTCTGGATGAGTTTTACTACTCTCTCTTCGGGAGAATCGGATGACGACACCTGAAAAGTGAATAGTGGGTTTTATTGTAAAGGCTGTGAGTCACGGCTCGGTTTGCAAATGATGCATGCCTGATTATTAATAGAAGACACATATTTTACATTGGTGACCCCAAGTGGCAGCAAGAGGAATCGCTTTATAAAAACATTTGATTTCCTGGAAGTCACATGATTACTGGTTGGACTGGAGGAGAGGCACTGGGATGACAGCTCAATTTCTAAACTTGGTGTGGTCATGTGATCGGCTCTTTGCTGTGGCCATGACCACATACACATTTATAAATAGCTTCAGGGCCAACAGATGCAGATGATAAAAAGTAGAGTGCATTGTATTTCTTTGAAAATATAACTGAATATTTTAATTTCTCAGTGCCTTACACTTCTGTTTTTGTGGACACGGGTAAATCCGAGCCCTATATGATTAATTATTTAAACCACTAAGTGTGTAATAAGAACACTTCAGGTCACATTTCTGTCTTTGCAGTGTCAGCTGTAGAGTTAAGGTTCAAGCATTTAGCAGTCATTTATGACCCAGGGAAGAGATCACTGAGGGGTTGCATATGTCAACTTGTAAATATCAAAGTCTGCACACATGCTTCATCAATTATCAAGATAAAGAAGGCCCGGCTAATGAACTTGATATGAAGCACCTATATCAGCTTTAACTTTATTTTAAAATACAAATGTTGCTCCTGAAAGTAAAGTTTTCTTCTTTAAGTGTCTGCAGTTTTGTGATTGTTTTTGTAGTTGCTGACTATACACAGATCAATGGTGTTAGACTTCACTGTATAATTATGGTCATCCATGTTTGTTATTGTGAAAATGTTATATTACATTACTGTAGTTTTGAATTATTTGTGTAAACTGGTAAACTTGTTGGTAGTGACATACTTTTATGGCCATAGACAAGGTTTTAAAACTACTGAGGTCATTATAATCTGAACTCTCGCATACAAAAACATACAATGCACTACATGTATTTACTTATTTTCTTTTTATTGTAATACACTAAACCAATTGTTTCCAATGTTTTGTCTTGTATAAAGCAGTGTGTAGTCAGGCTCACATTTCAGATGTCTATGAGTTGTTAACCACTTAAAACACGCTGTTCCGTCTACGGGACGGGACGGATGTTAGGAGGTAGCCACAAGTTCTTCTGGATGTTTTAAACACCAACCCTTAAACATATATATTCATGCCGTACATTGTTGGAAAGCTTAGATTGTCCTGATTCATTCAAGACCACTCACGACTTATATGGTTGCTCACAGCCGTAATAGTATTAGCGGTTAGCTTGGCTAGCCCCTGAGCTAAAGTAAGAAAAGCTATAATGCCTACATACCTTCAAAGTCTTCCCTTTATCCACAACGATCATCTTATGACTCAGGACTTTCTGTACAGCTCGCCAAGTATCCATTCTTGTGAAATATGGAATCCGTTTCCATAAAACCGGAATACTTTCCTCAATATGTCCATGTATTTAGTCCAACACGTAACGTAATAACACAAATAACAAACCGTATACGGTCCGTTTACGTCATTTCCTGACCTGCGCGTCCATCTCAGAGTACACGTGACTAGATGTTTACGACCGTGAGCCTCTTCTGCTTCTGACGACACCACACACAAGCCAATCGGTGTTTAGGATTAGGCAGTACATGTCTCCAAAGCCAATGAGGACATGTGACCGACAACAATGACGACATGGCTTTGATTGACTGCTGTTCTAGCCTATGGAAATATTCGGTGAAATGAAGTTGATAACCTTTTAGCCAATAGTCAGAGGTTTCCAACGGTGTATGACACTAAGCTATTAAGTTTGGCTGTCCATAAACAAACTCCAAGCGTAACCGGCGTGCGCCCTTTTTTGTAAAAGAGTTGAACCATATATCATTGCGCACTCGGCATTTTGGTACACGGTTGGTTCTTCTTCGACTTGACATATGACTTATAGCAAAATAAACAGATAGATAGATAGATATGGCCAAACAAAAAAATATGGTTATATGTAATGATAATAATAATAATATGGTGTCAGCTTTCATTAGAGACCAAGATTTTGATTGTAGGCAAAGGGGATGTGAAGTTATAGGTGTTTGATTGCGGTTATAAAATAATATAAAAATAATTCTGAAAATTCTAATTTTACTTGTAATACTTAAAGTAAATTTAGCAGATTATACTTCTGTACTTTTACTGAAGGAGGATTTTAAATGCAGGATTTTTACTTGAAACTTCTGATATTGCTGCTTTTACCCAAATAAAGAATCTGAGCGCTTCCTTTATTGATGATTATATGAATATATTGTGCTGCTACATCATCAAATAAACACTGCTATTATAATTGAAGACAGAATAACTGATGGAGTGAAATTAGATCTTTATTGTGGGAAGGAAATGAATGAAAGAAGGCCGACTACAAGAAGCTAAAGGCCTGTTGGTTACATGTACAGGACATGACGAGGGTGAACATTTTAAAAAAGAAGAGAAAAAAAAAAAGGAACAGAAAATGGCACCAAATATTTCTTTTGATAACAAATACATGTGACATTATTGCATTCTCTACAGTTACCAAATGACAGCCTGGATACAAGCAAATGCTGATGACATATAAACAATATAATACATAGATCTTTTAGAGTTAAGTTACTGAACAGTTTGTTACAGCATCGACATTGTGGTGACTGTGAGGGGGACGCTGCTGCTGCCCCCTGGTGGTGGAAAATAGGAATGAAACGTTACACTGACCGCCCCCCCTCTCTGCTTCTCCTCAACTCACAAAAAAACTCTCTTTAAGATTTCTTGTACTCGATTCTCTCCACCTTCACGTCGTCTCCGATCAGCTGATAAACGTACGTCACCACCGTAGATGCCTGGATGTCCATTAATACAAAAGAGGGGATGATGTTGCTGAAAGGAGAGAGGACAGATGCGTTTTAGGTCTTTGCTGCTTGTAATTACAGTCGGTCTGGTTCTAGCGTTACACACGAGTCGTACAGTTTGTTACACTGGAGAAGAGCATCAGCTGCTGGGAAAGAAATACAACAGCAGTTTCACTTCCTGTTCCTGTTCTGTAGATTAGCAAATGTAATGCGGACTATAGCTGCAACTATTACTTAAGAATAATGTCCAAATTTTCTGATTCCACCTTTTCAAATGTGTATATTTTCTGTTTTCTTTACGCTTTCTTTAGTCTATGACAGAAAAGTAAGTATCTTTGGGATGTGGACAATGATCTACATTTTAGTTTTTACGACATTTACACTACATTTTAAAGACCAATGACTAGTGAATTCATTGATAATATAGATGGAAAAACAGATGGATCGATAATGCAAATAATTGTTAGTTGCAGCTCTACACATTAATATATTAAAGGGATCTTAAATAAAGTTTAATAGTCATATCAGGTTCATTAGCATGGCCTTGTTTTTCTGGATAAATAATGAAATTTGAGATTATTTTGCTAATTAATCGATTAGGTTTTTGATGAAGAGAAACAAAAAATGGTGAAAAATGTCAATAATGGCGCTTTTCCACTACATAGTTCCAGCACTACTCGACTTGGTTCCAGGAACGACCTTTTCCATTACAAAAAGGTACCTACTCAACGTGGGCGGGGTCGTCATAGCAACACTCCGCGATACTGCCGTGACTTCGTTTTATACGCGACACAAACACATAAACAATGGAGGACATGGAGGCAGTGGTGTACTTGCTGCTGTATGAAGCTTTCTGTCACACAAAAGCAAGAACATGGAGCCGTATGGCTGTAACGCTGTTGCCGGTATTTAAAAATGCCGGGTTTGATTCTTGTGTGGGACGGCTCATGACTCTTCCAGCGAGAACTCTTCTGACCAATCAGTGGCCGGCAATCTGACGTCACATTTTAGTATCGGCTCGGCTCGCTTGGAACCTCAGCAGAGCAGGTACTAAAAAAGTACCAGGTACCAGGTACTATCCCTAGTGGAAACGCAAAAAAAAACGAGTCGAGTGGAGTCTGCTGGAACTGTGTAGTGGAAAAGCGCCATTACTGTTGCCAAAACTTACGATGACGTCCTCAAATGTCTTTTTTCTCGTCCACAACCCAAAGATCTTTCGTTTATTATGATAAAACAAAGAAAACACATTTGTGGACTAGGGAATCTGATGCCAGAAAGACTGTAAATGTGGCAGATATGCACTTAATTTGACCACATTTCCAGTTTTGTTGGTTGTAGCAGCACCAGCAGGGCTTCATTAGTGTAACTGACTGTCATACCTTTCCAGTGCGCTGTAGGCTCCTGTGGCTGAACCTGGGTTGATGTAGAACTTGTTCTCGTTTTCAAACGCCTCGAACTTGTGCGTGTGCCCGGAGATGAGGATGTCGACGTCCAGCTGCCTCTGGAGCAGCGCCAGGCTGGCCATGTCGCCCCAGGGGATCACCTGGTGGCCGTGAATGAGGCCGATCTTAAACTGGCCCACTGTCACCACCTTCTGCTCCGGGTAGTTCAGGTTCTGGGGAGGGGACAAGAGGGCAACAAGGTGTACTGTTAAGGCCCATTCATGCTCAACGTTAAATATGGATCTGGACCAAATGGAGCAGTACCACCGGAAACCATGGGGGGGGGGCAGTGTTGCTGTCACTACTCGATACGTAGCTCTAGTGACACACGAAGAAGAAATAACAATGGAGAAACTTTTTAACGAAAGGTTGTGCGAGTTGGTTAGAAACTTTAACCCTCCTGTTGTCCTTGAGTCAAGGAAGGAAGGATGGAAGGGAGGAAAGGAGGAAGGAAGGAAGGAAGGTAGGAAAGGGGGAAAGGAAAGAAGGAAGGAAGGAGGAAGGAAGGATGGAAGGGAGGAAGGAAGAAGGAAGGAAAGGAAGGAAGAAAGGAAGGAAGGAAGGAGGGAGGAAGGGACGGAGGAAAGAAGGAAGGGAGGAAGGTAGAGGGGAGGAAAGGAGAGAAGGAGTGAGGAAGCACAGACGGAAGGAAGGAAGGAACAAAAGATGGAACAGTCAAAACAGACGGGGTCAATTTGACCCGGGAGGACGACAGGAGGGTTAAACATATCGTTTTTATCTTTTATGCAAGAGGAACATTATCAATATCTCCTCCACAGTTTGCTTTTGAGTTTGTTGTTGTCATAAACGTTTGACTCTGCGCTGCCCCCTGGTGGATGTATCGGTTAACATCCATGCCAACGTAAAGGACGCATGGAAGTATGTGAGCAGTGACGGTTACACGTATACAATTTTCATACGTCCGTTGAGCATAAATGGGCCTTTACTTTCATTTGACGGTGCTGTTTTTTTTTTTTGTAATAACACTCTTTGCTCTCAGTAATACACCACTGGAAACTGCCACGTGAGCTTCAACCAGATACAGTAAACATGAGATCAGGGAGGAGGGAGCAATTACCACTTCATTACCTTGCAATTAGTCTTTAGCATTGGCAAGAGGTCCATTTCCTCCTACAATGCAATTAAATACTCAGCTACATAAATTATGGCTCCTTCGTCTGAACCTCAGATCGGAAATTCTGTCAAATAAAATTCTGCTTTTCCAACTTGTGTCACGTCTTTTACAATTTCATAGACTGATTTAGAAAATAAGCTGCTGAAATACCAATTTTGCAGCCGGTCCAGTTCATATGATTACATAGTTTTTACTCTAAGGCAGAGGTGTCAAACTCATTTTCATTCAAGGGCCACATACTGCCCAATTTAATCTCACGTGGGCCAGATCATTACAAGGAAGGAAGGAAGGAGGGAAGGGAGGGAGGGAGGCAGGAAGGAAGGAAGGACAGATGCAAGGAAGGGAGGAAGGAAGGAAGGAAGGAAGGAAGGAAGAAAAAGAAGACATTAAAGAAGGAAGGAAGGAAGAAAAAGAAGACATTAAAGAAGGAAGGAAGGAAGAAAAAGAAGACATGAAAGAAGGAAGTAAGGACAGATGGAAAGAAAGAAGGAAGGAAGAAAAAAAAGACAGGAAGGAAGGAAGGAAGGAAGGAAAAGAAGACAGAAAGGAAGGAAGGAAGGAAGAAAGGAAGGAAGGAAAAGAAGACAGAAAGGAAGGAAGGAAGGGAAGATGGAAGGAAAGGAGGAATAAGGAAAGTGGGCCGGATTGGACCCCTCAGCGGGCCGGATCTGGCCCACGGGGCGCATGTTTGACATCCCTGCTCTAAGGCGTACAGTTTCTTTTGACCCTTCGCCCTGATTAAAGAAGCAGGGTTTCTTCTTGTACTGTGAAATGTAATGAATGTTATCTGGTCTTTAGATTATTAGATTATTTCAACGTTGTCTCCAAACACACACACACACACACACACACACACACACACACACACACACACACACACACACACACACACACACACACACACACACACACACACACACACACACACACACACACACACACACACACACACACAGACCTCGTCGAAGTCTCCTCGGACTATGTGGACGTCTCCAGCGAGGGTTTTCAGGTAGTCATAGCTCTCCTTGGTGCAGAGGTTGCCCGTGCAGAGAATGTGTTGGATCTTCCCCGGTACCAACAGCTTCTTGAACTTGGCTGGCAGGGTGTTGCACCGATGGGGGATGTGCAGGTCACCTAACACCAGGACCAACTGAAGAGCATCACACAGACACACACGCACACAGGTTAGACACCCAACCGACGAGCCCTGAGAGAGTTCAGACTGCACGTTGGGAGCGTCTGAACACTGAAAATAAAAAAGGAAGTGGGCCGAGGATAGAGCCCTGTGGGACGCCACGGGTTGTTTCTGCAGCAGAGAATGATGCCAGTACCACCAGAACCACTGTACTCTGAAGTTAGTTATGTTTAAATTGTTTGAATATTGTCTCAAACTATCAAAATAATTGATTAGTTATTTGAACCCAAACAACAAACCTAGTCCAGATTAATTCAGTACAGTGGATAAATGTAATAACAGGCTCATAAAAAAGGTTTCTTGAAGCTCAAACTAGTAAATAAGCAATACTTAAGTTTTATAAAGTACAAAGCTGTGTTTATTAAGTGTCTGAATTCAAACTGGGTCGTACATGTCACTGAATAAATCATTAATGTTCGTCTTTAACGGGAGCACAGCTGAATATCAGACACTCAATAAAAAGATGTAGGACATTTTAAGAGAGAGAGAGAGATATAATTATGTTTTCACACAAACACAAGGAGTCAATAAGAAACAAAACACCAACAAACCTGATTCATATTAAACATGAAACCCATAAAATAACCAGATCACTCCACTGACGAGCAGACACCAACATTTCAAGGTCCTCCAAGATACATCAGGAACTATGACTGACGGATAAATGTGTGCTCTTACAGGAGTAATATCTTTGTTTTAGTGATTCAATTTAAGAGCTGTAATGATCAATCAATGAATGTGTTGACAGAAAATTAACTGCTAACAACAAATTAAACATTTTGAGTCATTTTTTGAGGGAAAAAAAGCCCAAATTCTCCTGATCCAGCTTCTTAAATGTGAATATTTTGGGGTTTCTTTAGTCGTCTGTGACAGTAAACTGAATATATTTGGGTTGTGAAGTTTTTCAGGATAAAAGAAAATATTTTAGGTTGTATGTTGGACGTTGGGGAAACACTCACTGACATTTTTTCACAATGAAACTAATCATTAGTTGCAGCCCTACTAAATTTAAAGTTACTGCATCAAAGATTTTGTCCTTATATTTCTTGGTCTTGATTATCACCTTAAAATGTGTCACTAATAAGGATCCTCCAAAACACTAGAGAGTAGTCTTTTACTTTAAAAAACTAAACTCGACCCCTACCTGAGTCACAGATATCTAAACAAGCTCAAACTTTTTTGGCTTGTTTTGTGTCGATTATTAACTAGTGAGTTTTTCTTGTAGGGTAAAAGCAAAGTGAATGTGTAATTGAAGCATCATAGGCTGCCAGCTGCAGGCCGCTTCACTGCTGTCGCTGAATGAGCAGCAGCTAGTCGTGCTGTGAGAAGTAGAAAAACAGCAGATCTCTCCGATCCCCATGTTAGTGTTCCAGGCAGAAGAGCGAGCAGAAAAAAACACAGGGACCCGACGCAGAGCGAGGACACTTACCCGGTGACCAGCCTGGTTGATTGGAGACGGGCAGGGAGGGGGTGGTGGGAGGGGTGTAGCGGGTGAGAGAGGGAGGAAGGCAGGATGTGCGTGGAGAGAATGACACAAGGCATGATCAAAGATTGGAGGGGGAAAATATATAAAAAGAAGAGACAAAAAAAAAAACAGGTGGGACAAGAAGGAAAAACTGAAATTAGAAATTAAAAAGTGAATGGATTAAGTCGACAGATATTAATCATTCCAAAACAAATTAGAAAAGTTAAACGACAATGTGGTTGAATCGCTGGTTAATGGCTGATGGTGGTTAGTGATTACATTAACAGAAATATAGATTATATTTGTCTTACTGTGTGATCAAAACAATGTGGTGAAGCACAGCGGGGGACAAGTATTCAGATCCTTTACTTCAGTAAAAGTAATACAGTAAATATTAGCAGTTTGATGTAGTTAGAGTATTACAGTAAAAGTACTGCAGTATTATGAGTGATGTAGTATGCAGTATTACAGTAAAAGTAGTGATATATTATTATATATGACATCATTAGATTATTAATAGTGAAGCATCAGTGTTAGAGCAGCATGTTACTGTTGTAGCTGCTGGAGGTGGAGCTACTTTATACTACTTTATATACAGTTAGCTAGTTTATACTACTTTATATACAGTTAGCTAGTTTATACTACTTTATATACAGTTAGCTAGTTTATACTACTTTATATACAGTTAGCTAGTTTATACTACTTTATATACAGTTAGCTAGTTTATACTACTTTATATACAGTTAGCTAGTTTATACTACTTTATATACAGTTAGCTAGTTTACACTACTTTATATATAGTTAGCTAGTTTATACTACTTTATATACAGTTAGCTAGTTTATACTACTTTATATATAGTTAGCTAGTTTATACTACTTTATATACAGTTAGCTAGTTTATACTACTTTATATACAGTTAGCTAGTTTATACTACTTTATATACAGTTAGCTAGTTTACACTACTTTATATACGGTTAGCTAGTTTACATTACTTTATACAGTTAGCTAGTTTATACTACTTTATATACAGTTAGCTAGTTTATACTACTTTATATAAAGTTAGCTAGTTTACACTACTTTATATACAGTTAGCTAGTTTATACTACTTTATATACAGTTAGCTAGTTTATACTACTTTATATACAGTTAGCTAGTTTATACTACTTTATATTCAGTTAGCTAGGTTATACTACTTTATATACAGTTAGCTAGTTTATACTACTTTATATACAGTTAGCTAGTTTACACTACTTTATATATAGTTAGCTAGTTAATACTACTTTATATACAGTTAGCAAGTTTATACTACTTTACATATAGTTAGCTAGTTTACACTACTTTATATACAGTTAGCTAGTTTATACTACTTTATATACAGTTAGCTAGTTTAGTCCAGTGGTTCCCAACCTAGGGGTGGGGCCCCTCCAAAGGGTCAGCAGATAAATGTGAGGGCTGGTGAGATGATTAATGGGAGAGGAAAGAAGAAAAAATAAAGTTCTGACACACAAATGTGTTTTCAGTTTTTAGACTTTTTCTCTAATCTTTGATTTTTGCTGAAATATTGAATCATTTAAACATTTATTGAAATGAAAGTATGTGATAAGTTTAGAGGAAATAATCACTATTTGGTGGAGCTGTTAACTCATAGACGTCTGAAATGTGAGCTGACTAAAAGTAACTAAAGCTGTCACATAAAGGTAGTGAAGTAGAAAGTACAACATTTCCCTCTGAAATGTAGTGGAGGGGAAGTATGACGTAGCATTAAATGAAAACACTCAGTACCTCAAAAGTACTGATCTTGAGTAAATACACTTAAAATTCACTTTAACTTGTTGTCTTTACAAATACTTCCTGCACACTTTGTGAAAATGTGTTTATATAAGACAATGAGAGGATGAGTGAATGACTGAGTGAGTGAATGCATGAATGTATAGCATGTAATTTGCAGTCATTACTAGCTGATTACACACAGAGATGGTTAACAGTTGCAGATATCAGGTGAGTGACTGTGTGATAAAGGTAGCTGTTAGCCTGTTAGCACGGCGAGCTAACGGGGGTAAAAAAAAAAGTGACAAAACGTCGCGTTATCAATCAAACAGACACAAAGAATAATTAATGGACATATAAAAGGCCACCGTGCACATGATCAAAGGGACTTTAAGGGGTTGTTGCAGCTTGTCGCTTTGATATTTGGGGGACTAAAGTGCTCAGCTGTCATGTGATCAATTGATCCATCTCGGAATGAAGCTTCACTACGACAAAAAAAACACCAAAACTGCGACTTTTCAGACGAGCTGCAGCCAAAATGTCAGTTTCTTTAATCGAGAGCAAGTCTAAGGAAACATCTTGGTCGAGACTCCGCCTGTAAATGTCGGGAAATTGAGGGTTTTTCGCCATTTCATACTCACCATCTTCTATTTTGCTGTTTCTGCGAGTCAAGTTGAGGAAGCGCCTACGCACGTACGGCGTCAGGCTGTCAGCCAATCAAAGAGGAGAATGTCAGAGGCTGCGTCAAGCTCGATATAATGCTTCCGGTTATCCTTTCAAAATAAAAATAAAAGGTTGAATGAACACATCTAAAGAAATTGGGAGTAAAAAAATCGCATTAACAATAATCTGGGTTGAATGATAGATTTACATGTCTGACATTTTATGATTTATGGGCTTCACAAAAAGGCTACATACAAATTTGGTATTCTATATCTCAAAGGAAGGCTGTGGTTGAAATTATCTAAATTCATTTACTAGATGTATATGTGTACTTTACTTGAGTGCCACTTTTTCATACTTCCACTCTACTGCATTTATTTGACAGCTTTAGCTACTTTTCAGATGAAGATTTGACACAATAAATAATATAAAAAGCTTTTTAAAATACAACACAATGTTAAAGATGAAACCAGTAAAGCAGTGTGTAGTTGGGCTCACATGTCAGATGTCTATAAGTTCTCCACCAAATAGTGATTTTTCCCTTTAGAAATATTGATATTAAAGAATTAAAAACAGCAATATATGTATTCAGAAAAAATTAGGAAAAGAACCTCCTCAGCAAAATCTTAAAGGTCTGACTTTAGCCTATTACATTTCCAAAGCAACCTTCTCAACCCTGGATATGACCAACTCAGGCTGCTTCACATCAGCTTTTAAATGACTATGTGGGGGACACCTTATACGATAAGATAAGATAAGATAAGATAAGATGAGATAAAACTTTATTGATCCCACAGTGGGGAAAATTCATTGCTACAGCAGCTCAAATAGATAGTGATATGAGAAAAAACAAATGTATACAACAATAAAATCAAAAACTAATAAAAGGACCTTAAAGTGCAATTATAGCAGTCTGACTGCAGTGGGAATGAAGGACCTGCAGAAACGCTCCTTCTTACACTTGGGGTGTATGAGTCTGTCGCTGAAGGAGCTGCTTAAGGCCCTCACAGTCTAATGCAGAGGGTGGGAGGTGTTAGTCTCCTCTCTCCCTGCACCTCCATGAAGTAAAAAACAAAAGTCAAAAAGTCAAAAAAAAAGCTGTAAAAACTGTGAACTCGTCCTTTAAAGTATAAACTTGCGCAAACAGGAACCACATTAAAAAAAAAATACAGGTAGAGAATGTTTTACTTTGAAATGAATGCCACACCGGAAGTCCTCCCCTCTCCTTCCGCTCGTTAACTTCACATCCGTCAGTAAAAGCGACGCGAGGAGCCGTTTATCACGCAGAACATTCGAGAGGTAAGCAGTGAGATAAACTCTCCTCTTTTTTACATTTCAGCTTTTATTTCACCCTGACGTGGATTTTAACATCGTTTTCACAGCTTTAACAAAGAGAAAAAAACTATGGCTTAAACGTTTAAATATATATGTACAACCTTAATCACATTATCGTCGTGGTTAGCTTGGCTTCTCGCGTTAGCTATCTTTGGGATCTGGCTATTTCCTGGAGGTTAATGTTACATATACTGTGTTTATTTTCAACATAGGTTATTTATTTAACATTTATACACATTATTAACTCTTTTCAGCTTTGTGGTGAATCTAAGATGCTTAGTAATAGCTGTAAATATGATTGTGTGTTCATTTAATAAGGAAGGGTTTAGCTTTGAAACACGTGTAACAACCTGATATGTCTTTATTTAGTCGAAGCCAACTTAGTATGAGTCATTTTCATCATTATTATTATTTTTTTATTGTTATTAAAGGAAGGTTGGAGAACTATCAGGGGGACGTGTCTATTATCTGACAGCTGGTGTTGTTAGATAGGGTGAAATGGAATGGAAACTACTACTGACACATACACAGTGACACACAGACACACGTAGTATACCATACATACAGACACTATAACACACACACACACACACCTGATGATGATGATGATGTTTTGTATGGATATGAACAATACTTTCCTCTCCCCTCTCTCTCTTTCTCTCTACACACCCCTCCTCTCCTCTCCCCTCTCTCTCTCTCTCTCTCTACACCCCCGTCCTCTCCTCCTCTCTCTCTTCCTCTCTTTCCTAGGTCCCCCAAACCCCACGGACGTCTCTCTCTCTCTCTTCTTCTTCTCTCACTTATTCTCTATGAGAGCTTGGCACCTGCACCACCATTTACCGTCTGCAAGTTTCAGGGTGTTAAACTGTGCTTCAGAGGACTAAAAAAAAAAAAAAAGACCCCCACCCCCCCTCCTCCATATATTACAGCTTACAGAGGACCCCCCCTCCCCTCCCTTTTTGCTGCAGCCACTACTTCTTCTTCTTCTACTACTACAACACCAGCAGCAGCCATCGACCACCGTTCACTGCGGCTCTTGGACGATCAGCGTTGTGTTTATGTCTTTGTTTTGCGAAAACGGTAAGTCCAACGCACGATTAAGTGTACGTTTTTGCACGTTTTGCTCCTTAAAATAGACGTGTCGGCGTTGCTATGCAGGTAAGAGAGCGATTATTGTGTAATATGACATGTTTTTCCTGCGCCACTGTGCTAAAATGGCGTCTCCCAGTCCCGTCACTCGTGTGCAGCAGTGACTGTATGACGCACTCTGCACCAAGCGGCCAGCTAAGCTAACTACCCCCATTTCTCTCTCCTCCCTCCTCCTCCTCCTCCTGCTCCTCAACACATATACACTGAAATAGCTTCGACCTCTGCCCCCCTCCTCCCCCCTCTCGCCCCCCTCCTCCCCCCTGAAGCACCTCCAGGACAGGACACTACTTTCTTTTCCATAGACTTTGCATCACACTGGCTTTAGTTAGTTTCATGTTGAATCAGCCTGCATGACTGAGGAGAAGAGAGAGAGAGAGAGAGGGGAGGGGGAGAGAGGGAAAAAAAGCTGCATAGCTGGTGTTTAAAGCGTCAGCAGGGGGAGAGAGATGTTTGGCAGCTGCTAGGCCTCCTGTTTGTGACCTGTTAAACAAGAGCAGGCCTTATGTGACCAAAAAAAAAAAAGAAGAGAGGCCCTAGTGTAAAACAAAAGGCTTTCACTAAACCATTTATGTACGTATAATAATATGGCTGCAAAAAGCTGAGGTAAGCATCCAGTTTGTTTGTTTGTTTTTATGTGGCTGGACCCTTCCCTCCCCTCCCCTCGTGAATTAAAAGGTAGAGTTCACAATTTGTCACAATGCTGTCTTTAAATAACAAGTCAGGTGCTCCATATGGATATTTGAAACATGTTTTTCATGCTGTAATCATTCCTCCTGTTCATACTGACTGTTAAAATATCCTTTTATAATATATTTATTATGTTATTTGTGACTTTGAGCTGGAATCCATGGTTGTCCAGTGTAAATTAAATGTATTTTTAAAAGTTGATCTGAAGCTAATATGAAGCTTCAGCTGTCCAAATGGTTTTTATATTCTAATATTAGTGTTTTTAGTGCCAGATTCTCTCTTTTTGTTACTATACTTCAACCACAGCTCAACAGGGAAACACAAAAAGAGGGAATTTGATGCTGAAATAGACTGTAAATGTGTCAGATATCACTTGATATGACTCACTCAGACTGCTGGAGCTAAATATAAGCTTTAACATCTACTTTTAAATGCATTTCAGCACTAAATGACTGCAGTGTTTCCCTGTTGAGCTAAGTATAGTAACAATAAGAGGGATTCTGGCACTAAAAAGACTCATGTTGAAACATATCTACTTGATTTGACTCATTTTGGACAACTGAAGCTTCAAATTAGCTTCAGATAAATGAATAAATACATGTTTGCACAGAAGGAGGACTGTGGATTTTGTCCCTTTCACTTTAATTGTAAGTGCATTATGAAGGGATCTTCTAATATAAGCTTCACATCAACATTTAAAGGTGAAATAACCTCTTTCACTGTTCATATGGACACCTGACTGCTTGTTATAACAGGTTAAAAAAGTTATGAACTTGTCCTTTTAATCTTTCTTGCTTGCTCATTCTTGAATAACAGGCATATTTTTCTGGATTTGAATTTGTCAGCAGTTATTTTCTGAGCGCAGAGACTTCGACCTTTATTATCGATTCATGTTTGTAATCCATCTGACAATGAAGGAATTTATGCTGACATTTTAATTGAGGGACTCTGCAGTGTGCCCCCAGCTGTCTCCCGAGTCTCTCCCTCTCCCTCTCTCTCTCTCTCGCTGGATCCTCCATGCTGGCACCGCTTCTGTTTCATTTGGCACACCTGTGTTATAACTTCAGCTCAGTTTGGCTGCGAGGTGGCTCAACGATCAACTTTGGCCACTTTGTTTTTGTTCTCGTTGATTTATTAGCTTAACAAATAAAATATTAAATAGCAAAAAAAAACATCAATACAATTAGGGCTGTGACTATATCTGTTTTCAAGTAACTTTTGCCTTTTATAAACTGTCAGATAACAGTGAAAGATGTTCCCTAGTTATCAGAGAAATTGTCAAACAGTCAAACCAAATATTTACTTTAATAGTGATAAAGACAACCAGCAAGTTCTTACATTTGGAGCCAGAATAGAAACTTAAACTAATGCTGAAAAATGAAATGTGATACTTTATTAATGAGGTTGAAGAGGGGGATGGTGGTGGTGGTGGTGTACTGGAGTGCATTATATTAAAGAGGTGGATCAAATATTAACATTTTTCAACATAATGCGCTCTAGTACATCACACACTACAACCTCAAAGTAGAACAGCTACTTTTCTGAGACTGTAGAAGAGTCTTAAAGTAGGTTTTAAGACAGAGTTGTTGTATTAGGTTGCACAGCTGTTCCTAATAAAGTGATCACAAGTTTCTTCTGAATACTGTCACAGACTCAAAAACTAAATACCGACACATGGTTCTGGAAAGTCGCACAGAAAAAATGAATACCTTTTTTTTAATAATACATATCTATATTAAATATTCAGTCCAGTAGGTGTGCTACCGGTAAATGTGCCTCATTAAATATTGATTAATTTCTTTTCTCCTCTCCTGTTTCAGAGCTGTTGCGCAGCCGTTGGAACCTGTGTGGTGGAAATCTAGCCTTCAAGCAAGGAGCTTGCGGCCACAGCGGCACAACGTTTTTCATGTCAGAGACCGAGCACGCTTGCAGTCGTTTATGTCATCCCCTCTTTTCCAGACAGAAGATCCCGAAAAATCCCCAACCAAGATCCTTTTATCTTACTGATAGTGCTAACATCCAGCTAAAATGTCTGTCAACGTCAACCGCAGCGTGTCAGACCAGTTCTATCGCTACAAGATGCCCCGTCTGATTGCCAAGGTAACGGCTCACTGTCACCGGGGGTTAAACATGTTCAAGTAACACTAAATATTAAATGATTACAGTTTTGGGATAGAGGGTCGGTTTCATTAAATTGGGATTTAGTGAGATATAATTTAGTTGGAAGTTTTATAGAAGGAACATTTTGGGGTTTCGTGTTGATTTCTCTGTATCGTCTTTTTGTCTTTTCTCTCCCGTCCAGGTTGAAGGCAAAGGGAATGGAATCAAGACGGTCATTGTCAACATGGTTGATGTTGCAAAGGCATTGAACAGGCCTCCAACATGTAAGTAATACCACATGTAGGGTCATCCTCTATTTCTCTCATCTAGGCATGGGGCCGGTATGAGATCCTGGTGGTATGATAACCATAAGAAAAAATATCACGGTTTCACGGTATGGTAGTATTGTGATTACAGCTCTAAAATGTTCCTAAAAGGAAGAAAAATAAAGACAGACATGTTCATTTAACCTGAATCTGTAATGTCAGTGTGAGGGGTCGTGATACTCTACGCTGCAGCTGCACCACCTGAGGGATTTCTGAACAGCACTTTCTGTCTTTGACCAGACTACAAACGGCTCATACCTTAGAGTTAGGAACGGTATGACAGAAAATTTGTGGATTCGGTTATTGTGGCTTTTTCAAAATCGCGGTATACCTTGAACACGGTTATCAGCCCTTGCCTAGTCTCATCCCACCACCTGTCTTAAATCAACAGGTCAGGTATCTATGTGAACAGTGTAATCATTCCTCCTGTTCATACTGACTATTAAAAGCTCTCCTTCAAATGTGCTTTCAATGTAAAGTGAAGGAGAACAAAATTTAAAAGTAGATGTTAAAGTTTATATTGAGCTTCAGCAGTGTGAGTTAGTCATATCAAGTGATATCTGACACATTTACAGTCTTTTTTAAGCATCAAATTCCCTCTTAGTGTTTCCCTGTTGAGCTGTGGTGGAAGTATAGTAACAAAAAAAGAGACTTTAACACTAAAAACACTGTAACGATGAATCATAGAAGATGAAGATTTGACTCATTTGGACGCCTGAAGCTTCATATTAGCTTCAAATCAACTTTTAAATACATTTTTACACTGAAGGAGGACTTTTATTGGGTTTTGTCCTCCATCACTTAAATTGTGAGTGCACTATGAAGGGATCTTTTAATGGCCAGTATGAACAGGAGGAATGATTATAGCTAGAAAAACATGTTTTAATGTTCATTTAGGCTCCTGACTGCCCCTTTTTAAGCAGAGTAAAGTCTTATTGAGATCAACAGAACCTTTTAACTTGTCCGATGTTTACTCCCTCCTTATCACTTCACTCTGAACGTACTGCTCAACCAAACTGTGTAAAGAGATTAAAGTAAAATGACTTCAGCCTGACGGACGTATCAACAGGCAAAGCAACCACAGAACTGCATAATATTAAACCAGCAGGTGGAAATGTCATTTGGATTATTTTGCTCCTTTTTAATTTCTCATCTGTGTTTGAGGCAACATGTTGGTGTGAAGAAGTGTAAAAGTAGTTTAGTGAAGTTCAGATTATCCAAAATGAATAAATCCCTGACACATAGAAAAGGATTATCTGTAGTATAAACTGTCTAATAGAAATTAAATAAAAAATTGCCTTGATGATGATGTGTTTTATTCTCTCTCTCCCTCTCTCCCTCTCCCTCTGCAGTCCCGACCAAGTTTTTTGGTTGTGAACTCGGCGCTCAGACCCAGTTTGATTCCAAAAACGACCGTTACATCGTCAACGGATCCCACGAGGCGAACAAGTTGCAGGACATGCTTGATGGGTTCATCAGAAAATTTGTGCTGTGTCCCGAGTGTGACAACCCTGAAACTGATCTGGTAAATATTTCACAGAGTCAGAAACGATGACGACTGACACATCTAGAGTTCTGTTAGGAAATATTGGAGACCTACTTTGTCCCAATGACTTGAATAGAGTGTGTGCTTCTTGTCATTTACTATAATTTCACTATAGTGTGTCTTATATTTAAAGATTAGGGTTCAGCTTTAGAGTGTAGCTTCATAAAAAATGGGAATAAAGACCAAAAAAAAGTTGCTGTTTTCCCAGATTATTTTAAATTTAAGTCATTTGACCCTACTTTTAAAAATGGAGAAGTTAGGCTGAGTCACCAAGTGGAAAATACTTTGAATAGTGAAGCAAATTTCCTCGTACTGGTTTATTTTTATAGTGAAGCTGCTTAAAATGTTGAGATAACATTTTATTTGTCTTTCCCACAGAATGTCAACCCCAAGAAACAAACCATCGGCACCGCCTGTAAGGCCTGTGGATACCGCGGCATGCTTGACACCAGACACAAACTCTGCACGTTCATCCTCAAAAACCCACCAGGTGACTTTCTTCTTCTACTAATTAAAATCTGGCATCAAAAATAAACAATAATTGATGGTTCAGTCCTCTTCTAAAAATGACAATTATAAAAAATAAAAGAGAGAGACATTTTATGACTAATAATAAATCTGCTACTCCTTTTTTATATAACAGAGATTGAACCTGGATCCGCATCTGCAAAGAAAGAGAAGGAGAAGAAGAACCGTAAGAAGGACAAGGAGAACGGCTCTGGCAGCGGAGAGGCAGGGAATCAAGACAACTTTGACGCTCCTCAAGCCGTGGTGCGTTACTGTCAGGTTTCCTCCACCTACGCCTCCTCCTACTCCTACTCCTAATCTTTGACCAGGCAGGGATCGGTGCTGAGCTGGGCAGCTAGATAAAAAAACAAAACAACCTCATTTATGACTTGATCTGCACTTCGACTACTTTGAGAGTCAAATAGCGACATGAGCAGCTGTGAGAGTTTCTAACGTCCAGTTTAAAATATAATAATAATAATGCTGCATCACTTTTATTTATTATTTTATTTATTTTTTTCTTTAATTTTGTTTACACAGGCTTTATAAAGTGCAGATTGTGAAACCGTTTATAGGTTGACATAGTTGCTCAGACACTGTGGTTGCCAGGTTCAGTGACCCAGTGAACCAAGTGCTAATCTTTACTTAAGCAATAAGCACACACTGAGTCTACATTCACTGCACAGTCCAGTTTTTTTTAATCTTTGCTGAGGTTAAACATAATTAACTTTTATACGCAAGGCTTCTTAGTTAAAGCACTAAAACAAGACTTTAGATATTATTTTTGTACCATTTAACCCTTTTTACATACTGTTCATATTCTATATCCTTGCACTATGTTCAAAATTGACTCGGTCTAACTCCTTCATACTAAATTTTGAAGCACAGGTCAATTTAGAAAGCATCAGTAGCTGAAATGGACGATTAAACCTTGATTTAAAGTTTCAGGGAGCAGAGAGAGTGTATTTTTGTAGGTTTTGCACCACTCATTTTGGCAGAAAAAACAATTACTATAACACAATATCATGTCCTGTTTTACCTAACTCATGGAAATCTAACGTAGCACAGTGTTTCCCACAGAGTTTTAAGAGACTTTGGTGGTTGGACCTCAGTCTGACCCTCTAGGGAGGTCCGTGGGGCATATTTTTAATCCAAATGCATCATTCTGGTGCACACTGAGACTCTGAGAAATGTAGTGCTTTAGTAATTTAACTGCTGGTGGTGAATGGTGATGACACAGCATCAGTTCATTAATGTTTAGAACATGCCATTAAAAAAAAAAAAGACTGTCCATATTTCAGCTCTGAAACGACGGGCCAAGTAGCTCTGGTGACGGAGAGATGCTTCTGTTGAATGTTTTTGAGAGTGTACAGACATGTTCACTATGAAACTATGGCTGGCCGTCACAGTCTGTACAGTTTAATGGGAGTTGTCCTCGAGTCAAGGAAGGAAGGGAGGAAGAAGGACAGAGAAGGAGGGAAGAAAGGGGATGGAGGAAGTACAGGCGGAAGGAAGGGAGGACAGAAAGAGAGAAGGAGGAAGGAAAGAGGGAACAGTCAAAACAAAAAGGGTCAATTTGACCCGTGAGGACGACATGAATGTGAAATGTATTTTATTGAAACTGAAAATGAATTTTAATGGGTTTATTGTTGAACCATTAGAGCCATCAGTCTTCACTTCTACATCATAAAAAGAAGAAATCCTCATAACTACTATCTTATTATAACTATTAACTATTCATTTATCTTATTAGAACTATTAATATTCATTTAACAATATTTAATAGTTTTATTTGCCCCCAGAACAATAGTTTGTATGTCATTTGTGCGTTTTGGACCACTTTAGAAAAAGTCATCAAATGATGTAAGGGTTAATTTCTGAGATGTTTAGTGTATCGTCATGACGACGCCTTGTTTTTCTCAGGCTTCATGCTTCCTTAGCAGCAGTATTATTTTTTTAAAGGTGCTGGCACTGGTTGTGTTTAGTTGGGCGAGCTGCAGCGTGGTGGGAAACGCTCCCAAACAAAAATTGAAATGTGTTTGTGGGAAGAGACTGAAACACCGGCTTCTCTGGACGAACCTCACTGCCTTGTTTTTTGTTTTTGTTTTTTTTTTTTTCTTTGAAAGCCTGCTCCACATTTTAGGGTTGGCTATCGGCTCGTTGGCTCGCCCTCCAGCGCTGGAGGAATGGCATTTTATGGGATTTTTCACTAAACACTGCGGTCCAGCTTTGAAACAGCCATTTGTAATTTTTTTTTGGTATCATTTATATCATGTGAATATAGTCGGCTCAAAGGATGGCACTCACTCTTAGGACACAAACTATTTTAAAATATAGTTTTTAGTTTAACATCTGCTTCAAGAGGTCATTCAAATTTCCCCCGAAGCGTTAAAACAAAACAGTTTCTGTCGGCTTGAATAAAAGATGCACCTCCTCTGAAGTGCTGACAGTTAGTTTCACATAAAATATCCTTCCTCACTCCTTTTTGTGTTTTCCTGTCTGCTCTAACCTTCAGTAAAAACTCCAAACAGCTAAAACACTTTATTTCATGTGACGTTTGTCCTCTGTGTGTGTTCTGTCGTCAGGACGGAGATGACGACGATGAGGACTGGGCGGAGGAGACTACAGAGGAGGCACAGAGGCGACGAATGGAGGAGATCAGTGACCACGCTAAGAACCTCACGCTCAGCGAGGACCTGGAGAAACCCCTGGAGGAGAGGGTCAACCTGTTCTACAATTTTGTGAAAGTGAGGACGCCCCGATATTAAGCTGCAGTTAGTCACATTAGTCAGCTAGAACCAACTCATGGTTTACTTCTGTTATAGTTATACTGATCCTACATTCTCTTACTTGAAAATATGAAGTAGCAATATTTAACCCTCCTGTTGTCCTCGAGTCAAGGAAAGAAGCGAGGAAGAAGGAGGGAGGGAGGAAGGAAAGGAGAGAGGAAGTAGGAAGGGAAGGATGAAGGAAAGGGAAGGAGGAAGGAAGGAACGGGGGAAGGAAGGGAGGGAGGAGGAGGAGGAGGAGGAAGGAAAGTGGGGAAGGAAGGGAAAGAGGAAGGAAAGTGAGAAGGAAGGAAGGGAGGGAGGAGGAGGAGGAAGGAAAGTGGGGAAGGAAGGGAAAGAGGAAGGAAAGTGGGGAGGGAGGAGGAGGAAGGAAGGAAAGGGAGGAGGGAATGAGGAAGGAACGGGGGAAGGGAGGGAGGGAGGAGGAGGAGGAAGGAAGGAAAGGGAGGGAAAGAGGAAGGAAAGTGGGAAGGGAGGGAGGAGGAGGAGGAGGGAAGGAGGAAGGAAGGGAGGGAGGAGGAGGAAGGAAAGTGGGGAAGGAAGGGAAAGAGGAAGGAAAGTAGGGAGGAAGGAGGGAAGGAACAGTCAAAACAGACAGGGTCAATTTGACCCGGGAGGATGACAGGAAGGTTAAAACAGGAAACAGCTTTTATTTAAACCACTATTAACTCAGTGTACACAGGAATGAAAAGGAACATAATAAAGAAGTCTTTGCTCCTCCTCCTCTTAACTTCTCCTCTTTTCTATCTCCAGCATAAGAAGGAGAGTGGAACCATCGACGCGGCTGATAAGGAGATCTTGGCGGAGGCGGAGCGACTGGATGTGAAGGCTATGGGCCCCCTCATCCTCAGCGAGCTGCTCTTCAACGAAAACATCCGCGACCAGATCAAGAAGTACAAACGGCACTTCCTGCGAGTGAGTCAACCTCAAATCAGCTCTTTTACTTACCCTCCGATTTTTACACCAGATTTTTCTCTTCAGGACTTTAAGAATTCTTCTCACACTTGTCGTCTGCTTTCCTTCCCTTTTTCTTTTTCTCCTCAGTTCTGCTTCAACAACAAGAAAGCCCAGAAGTATCTGCTGGGAGGCGTTGAGTGTTTGGTGAAGCTGTACCAGGTCCAGCTGCTGGCGCGTGTTCCCATCATCCTCAAAGACCTTTACGACGCAGATCTGCTGGAGGAAGACGTCATATTCGCCTGGGCAGAGAAGGTGGGACTTTCAGCCAAATGTCAAATACTGATCTAGTTTGAGCTGAATTTGTAACTCTCTGCAGCAGACTGTAGAAATGATTTAACTATAAATATATCAGGGGTTGTTGATGATTACTTGAGGATAAATGACTCTGAAAAGCTCAACATGTATATCAGCCAGTGTACAGTAATATGATGATATCGCCAAATATTGATTCTGGCTTGGAAAAATAAATGTTATAAATCCTTCAAATAAACCTTTTGAACACATTAGAGCACAAATATATATTTAATTCATTCTGCCTTGAGATTTTTTATAGATTACATTTTATATAAATTGCCTCTGAAGCACTGTATTTTGTCATTTCTGCTCTAATTGACATATTGAAACCTCTAATTTAACTCCAATATCACAGAGAAAACCACTTTAATCACCTGATCTGATGATGATGATGATGATGATGATGATGATGATGATAATAATAATCATAATCATCAGAGCTGTAACCCGTCTCTCTCTCTCTCTTTTTTCTCCGTCAGGTTTCTAAGAAGTACGTCTCTAAGGAGCTCGCCAAAGAGATCCACGCCAAGGCTGCTCCTTTTGTCAAATGGCTGAAGGAGGCAGAGGAGGAGAGCGAGGGCAGCGACGAGGAAGAGGAGGAGGAGGATGAGAACGTGGAGGTAACGGAG